>NW_026525161.1:20000-42500 GCF_943734705.1 Anopheles coustani | reverse complement strand
GTAGGGTGCCGGCCTGTTGGCTGCCTTGGCCGGGTTGGTTGGTTAACACTTGATTGGGCTTGCACCCGAGGGTAATGGCACTTGAAGGTGGGTACTGGCCGGCTGACCTGGTGTGATGGTTGGTTGGTGAACACTTGGCGGTACTTGCACTTGGCTGTGCTTGGACTTGAAGGTGGGATCCGGCTGGCCTAGGCCATTGGTGGTTGGTTGGTGGGTTAGCCCTTAGTTGGGCTGGCTGGCTGGCTGGCCATCGGTGGTGTGGTGTGGTGTGGTGTGTGGAGTCGAGCATCGCGCGCCGTTGCCTTCTTCGGAGTGTTGTGGGTACGCAAGTGCTTGCAGTGCAAAGAGGTTGGTGATGGAGTGACATTGCCTTCACCATGGAGTTGCGGGTACTTAGGTACTTGCAAGGAGATGGTGGTATGGTGGTGTTGCGTGTGTGGTGTTCGATTAGAAAGATATAATTTCTAAGTCCGGATTAGTGCTGTCAGTGGGGCCGCCGCTAACAGGTCCTGCACGGCCACCGTGGGGCTTGACTTGGCGCTATTCCGGACTTGGGGCGATCACGATGTCCCCGTGCGGGACTTAGAAGATGGAAGAACACAAGTACCCTTATCCCATGACTTGTGAGCGATTGGCATACGTTACCACATGAAGAGAAAAATTGGCTAAGTCCAGGATCCATATCATATGAAGAGAAATATCGGCTAAGTCCAGGATCCATATATAATAACCTAATAATCGGCTAAGTCCAGGATCCGTATTATATGAAGAGAAAATCGGCTAAGTCCAGGATCCATATATAATAACCTAATAATCGGCTAAGTCCAGGATCCATATTATATGAAGAGAAAAATCGGCTAAGTCCAGGATCCATATATAATAACCTAAAAATCGGCTAAGTCCAGGATCCATATAATATGATGAGAAAAATCGGCTAAGTCCCAGATTGGGTCTGTCAGACATACACTTTCAAGTTACCACACAAGCAAGCAAGAAGGCCGTGTGAAGGATCCATATGACATGAAGAGAAAAATTGGCTAAGTCCCAGATTGGGTCTGTCAGAAATACACTTCCAAGTTACCACACAAGCAAGCAAGATGGTCTAGTGATGGATCCATATGATATGAAGAGAAAAATCGGCTAAGTCCAGGATCCATATAATATGAAGAGAAAAATCGGCTAAGTCCCAGATTGGGTCTGTCAGAAATACACTTCCAAGTTACCACACAAGCAAGCAAGATGGCCTAGTGATGGATCCATATGATATGAAGAGAAAAATCGGCTAAGTCCCAGATTGGGTCTGTCAGAAATACACTTCCAAGTTACCACACAAGCAAGCAAGATGGCCTAGTGATGGATCCATATAATATGAAGAGAAAAATCGGCTAAGTCCCAGATTGGGTCTGTCAGAAATACACTTCCAAGTTACCACACAAGCAAGCAAGATGGCCTAGTGATGGATCCATATGATATGAAGAGAAAAATCGGCTAAGTCCCAGATTGGGTCTGTCAGACATACACTATCAAGTTACCACACAAGCAAGCAAGTTACCACATGAAGAGAAAGCCGGCAAAGTCTGGGAATGTTACCACATGAACTGGAAAATGGGCAAAAACCTACCTTCACAGGGAACGTGAATAAGTAAGGCTGTAGACATCGGATCGACAAGCCAAAGACTGATATGGAAAGGAAATGAGTAGTACTAGCTTTCCTGAGAGTTGCAGAGCTTAGACTGCATATGAACGAAAGTTATTAAGCGTCAAAGTCAGAGAAGTTACCCAAAGGAACACAAGTTCCAACTTAGAGCATGTATACCGCCTAGACGGTAAGAGGTACGGCCAGGCTGAGGAATAAGGAAATGTTGGCCAACATGTTCCCTAACTATCCCCCGAAGACCGCAAAGCAATCCAACATCAACCAAGAAAGTTATAGCCCGATCAAGGAAACACCTACTTTGCACCGATATTGCACCAAATACATGTACCAAGCACCTTCGGTTGCATACCTGCAGGGGTTTACCATAGTAGGCCATGGAAGACCGATATACCGAACATAATCACTTTCTATCTCCTCGGGTGTTTGAGATAGCGCTTTGCGGTACAAGAACGAAAGTTAGACTTTATCTTGGTGCATCTTTTTGCCCAAGACCACAAGACCCTATCTACCAAGGCAAGAAAGTTGTGTGGGGACAAAATGTCCAAAAGTGCCCAAAGTGGCACACTTGAACCATATATTCGAGAAAAACACAAGTGTGGGCCCGAGCTAGCAAGTTGAAATGTTCTGACCGTCAGTAGCCCTAGTTGAGGTGCACTTATCATTATATGAGGCCAACGTGCCAGCTAGTCTCTAAAGGGGCGATATGGGTGTTCCAAGGTTTGTACCCAATTGAGGAAAAAACAGGGTAAGGTACGGTGTACCGCGAATAACTCGGGCTATAGATGTCCGATCGATGAGTTTGGCATATGTATGGAAAGGTCTCGACGAGACCTAACTACCCTGAAAGTATAAAGGCAAAGACTTGAATGACCGGGAAGTTATTAAGTGCACAAGTGGTAAAGTTGCACCAAAGTCCATGTTACCCGAAGTGGTACATGAACACCCAATATTCGACCAAAACACAAGTTTAGAGACGAGCTAGCGAGCTACATTGTTCAGACCGTCAGTAGCCCGCATCAAGACACGCATTTCATTATATTGAGCCTAGCCGCTAGCTCGACTCGAAGTCGGTCATATGGTTGGTTGATGGTTTGGACCGACCACGTGGTGTACCAAGGTGATGTACCTTTCATGAATTAAAACTCTGGCTGTATGGCACTGAGCGACAAGCTAAGGTGTGATTTGGAATAGTCTTGAGTGGGACTATTTAGGAAAAATGCGAACAAAAAATCACAAAGTCCTTGGGCGAAGCTATTAGCGAAACATAGAGCAAATTGGTACCAAAAACTATGGAAATGGGACTTGAGTCATGAATAACCGCAAGTTGGAGAAGAGATAGCAAGCTTGCGTAGAACAATTATATTTGGTGCATGGTATCACCAACAAAAAAGTATATAGGGCCAAGGTGCTGGCTGGCCTCCAAAGTGGAGATATGGGCGATCCAAAGTTTGTACCCAAGTACGAACAAGTATGGAAAAAACAGGGTAAGGTACCAAGTACCATTAATAACTTCGGCTGTAGATGGCCGAGCGAGGCAAACGGCTCACCGTTGGAAAGGTCTTGGGGAGACCTATCTACCCTGAAAGTTTCATGAGGCTGAGTTGAAAGACCACGGAGATATTAGGTGATGATGGTCCAATTCGGGGACCAAGTCGCAGGAAATGGCGCTTGACCAAAATCACCCTTGGAAGGTGAATACCGGCTTACCGGTAAGAGATAGCGACTTGGCGTAGAATATTCATAAGTTGGGCGTGTAGAGACGCAACTTTTATTATATGGGGCCAACCCGGTCAGGGTGCTCCAAGTCGGTCGTTTGGTTGGTTTATGGTTTGGGCCGACCACGTGGTGTGCCAAGTTGAGGTACCTTTCATGAATTATAACTTGGTCAGTTTGCCACCGAGCGACAAGCTGCGGTGTGTTTTGGAATGGTCTTGAGTGGGACTATCAAGGAAAAATACCAATCGAAAATCAGCTTGTCCATGGCCGAAGCTATTAGTGAAACATATAGCAAAATGGGTCCAAAAACGAATGAAATGGGAATTGGACCAAGAATAACGGCAAGTTGGAGAAGAGATAGCAAGTTGGCGTAGAACAATTATATTTGGTGCATGGCATGACCAACAAAAAAGTATATGGGGCCAAGGTGCTAGCTAGCCTCCAAAGTGGAGATATGGGCGATCCAAAGTTTGTACCCAAGTACGAACAAGTATGGAAAAAACAGGGTAAGGTACCAAGTACCATTAATAACTTCGGCTGTAGATGGCCGAGCGAGGCAAACGGCTCACCGTTGGAAAGGTCTTGGGGAGACCTATCTACCCTGAAAGTTTTATGAGGCTGAGTTGAAAGACCACGGAGATATTAGGTGATGATGGTCCAATTCGGGGACCAAGTCGCAGGAAATGGCACTTGACCAAAATCACCCTTGGAAGGTGAATACCGGCTTACCGGTAAGAGATAGCGACTTGGCGTAGAATATTCATAAGTTGGGCGTGTCGAGACGCAACTTTCATTATATGGGGGCAACCCGGTCAGGGTGCTCCAAGTCGGTCGTTTGGTCGGTATATGGTTTGGGCCGACCACATGGTGTACCAAGTTGAGGTATCTTTCATGAATTATAACTCGGTCAGTTTGCCACCGAGCGACAAGTTGCGGTGTGTTTTGGAATGGTCTTGAGTGGGACTATCAAGCAAAAATACAAACAGAATATCAGCTTGTCCATGGCCGAAGCTATTAGTGAAACATATAGCAAAATGGGTCCGAAAACGAATGAAATGGGACTTGGACCAAGAATAACGGCAAGTTAGAGAAGAGATAGCAAGTTGGCGTAGAACAATTATATTTAGTGCATGGTATGACCAAGAAAAAAGTATATGGGGCAAAGGTGCTGGCTGGCCTCCAAAGTGGAGATATGGGCGATACAAAGTTTGTACCCAAGTATGGCAAAAACTGGTAGAGGTACCTTTCATGAATTACTGCTCAGGCTGTATGGCACTTAGCGGGACGCTTGGCTCTGGTATGGAATAGTCTTGAGTGGGACTATCAAGGAAAAATACGAACAAAAAATCACCATGTCCACGGACGAAGGTATTAGCGAAACTTAGAGCGAAATTGCGACCAAGTCGCTGGAAATGGCCCTTGGACCAAGTATACCGTCAAGGCGGTACGAGATAGCGAGTTGACGTAGAACATTTATAAGTTTGCCTACAAGAGACAAAAGTTTAGTTATATGGGGCCAACCCGCTCAGGGTTGTCCAAGTCGGTCATATGGCTGATCGAAATTTTCGACCAAGTACTGAGAAAACAGGGTAAGGTACCGTGTACCTCGAATAACTTCGGCTGTAGATGTCCGAGCGAGGCGAACGGCATAGCGTTGGAAAGGTCTTGAGGTGCTCTAGGCACCCTGAAAGTATGAGAAAGCTATCTGGAAAACTTGTGGAGATATTAGAGAAACATAGGGCCCAAAAGATACCAAGTCGCAGGAAATGGGCCCTCCATGAACACCCTAAAATCCCAATTACGGCTAAGTTTCAGGCCAGCTAGCGAAGTGAAATGTTCTAGGCATAACTAGAACACGTTAAGGCGCAACTTTTTGAATAAGAACTTTTTTCGATATCTGGTCCCCAAAGGGGGGATATGGGCGATCCAAGGATTTTTCCAAGTTTCGGTACTTTTTACGGTATCGCTCATAGCTCCGGCTGTAAGCAAGCAAATGACAATCTAAGACATGATTTGGAAAGGTATTGAGTAGTACTAACTTACGTTAGAACACAGCGAAGCGCTATCGGTTCATGGCAAGGCCGATATAAGCAGTCAAAGATGAAAAATGTTGACAAAATGAACAAAAATTACCTTGGTACGCGAATAGCGGCCAGGGATGAAGAGGTACGAAGGTGGTGTAGAACAATTATAATTAGGGCTTGGTACGCTCTAAAAGTTTGCCGAAGACCGCAAAGCGCTCAGACCCATAGAAAGGGGTCATTTGGGCCGAACAGTGCGTGCAAAGAGGTGAAAATGCAAAAATTGCACTTTGGGGGGCGATTTGCGGGGGGAAGGAGGGGTCGGAGGGCAAAATGTCCCTTTACCAAAAAGTCTTATCTCGTCGAGATCTACAACATTGCCGAAGACCGCAAAGCGCTAGCTCGCAATCGAAAAATCGAGAATTTGAAAATTTTCTAAGTCTTGGGCTCCCTAAGGAAAAGTTTCAAAAATCACGTTTGTCCCCAATTTTGAAGGGGAAGGAGTCGGTTCCGGGGCATGGTGTCTTCGGCAAAAAGTCTTATCTTTTTGCGTACTTTCGACTAGTTCAATAAAAATTTTTGACCCAAAATTTGTTCGGCGGACCCCTAGGTCGAAAAACCCGAAAAAAGTCGAAAAAAGTCGAAAATGTCGAAAAATGAGAAAACCTCATATTCGGACTCTACACGAGCCCCAGATATTGAAAAGTGAAATCCGCGGTCGATTTGGAACAAAAAATTTACCTAGGCAAAGTTGTATGGAGGTAGGGACCCCTGAGAAAAAAGTTTGGTCCCGAGGCTCCTTGGACCACCAAGTCCCTAGGTCGGACCAAAATCGGAAAAAATCCGACCAAAGTCGAAAGTGTCGAAAATTTTAAAAAACCCCTTTTGGGGCCCTATGGCCTCCCTAGATAATGAAAAGTGAGGTCCGCGGCCGATCCGGAAGAAAAACTTGACCTAGGGAAACTTGTATGACGGTGGGGACCCAAAAAAATTTCGATGAGTGTAGTTTAGACAGGCCGGAAAATGTATCGGTGGTCCGTATCAAGGGACGTCTTTTAGTTCCATGGGGTGGTGGTCGTCGAACAAAGTCGCCTAGGTCGACCACCAGAAAGACCAGTCGTGTTGTAATGGATGTTTTGGCCACTTTGCTAGGGAAACCTAGTAGGTCGAAGCAAATTTGGGGTTCGAGATGAGTTGGTGAAAGTTGGTCCAACCTAGGTGTGCTTGGTGGAGGTTGACCATGAAAGTAGAGCATGATGGGAATGACCATAACTTTGGTTCTAGATGTCGGATCGGTACACTTTCGGCAGTTTTGGAAAGGTGAAGGCCTGCTCTAGCTATGTTTCCTACCAAGCTAAGCGCCTACTAGTGACCCGGAGGAGGTATTAAGGGTCAAAGGCAAAAAGGGGTACCCTAAAGTGCATGTGACCAAGAAAATGGGAAAAACGGTATCGCCTATAGCTCAGGCTGTATGGCTCGGATCGGAAAGCTTGGATATGCGTTGGAAAGGTCTTGACAAGCGCTAGCTATGTGTCCTACCAAGCGAAGCGCTAGGTGTTGAGCAAGTCGGTCATATTAGAGGGCAAAGGTGAAAAATGGTGGTTTAGAGGCGAAAATTCACCTTATGATCGAAAATAGAGGGCGAACGATAAGAGCTACGAACACGGCGTAGAACAATCATAAGTACGTTACCACAAGACCTAACTTTGGCCAATATAGAGCGAGAAGATCGGAGGTACCCATCAGGGTGATATGGCTGGTTCAAAGTTGGACCAAAACGAGACTTGAGAAATGGATTGAAACACGGTATCGCGAATAACTCAGGCTGTATGGAACGGATCGACAAGCTAAGATCAGTGTTGGAAAGGTCGAACCGATCGCTAACTATAATCCCAAACAACCGAAGCGCTAAGTGTTGAGCAAAACTGAGTTATTAAGCGACAAAGTGGAAAAATAATACCAAAATGGCCAAAAATCACACAAGACCAAGAATACCGAGCAGGCGGTAAGAGATAGCGGGTTGACGTAGAATACTTATAAGTTTGCCTCTACGAGACCTAAAAGTCGGCCATAGAAAGCGAGAAGATCGGACCACTCTGGAAGGGTGATACGAGTGGTCAAAAATTGGCAAAAATGAAACATGGCTAAAATGGATTTGACTTGTGCACCATATAGCTCCGGCTGTATGGCATGGATTGTTAAGCTAGGATATGTTTTGGAAAGGTAACACCCAGCGCTAGATACGACTAGATGAAAGCAAAGCGCTAACTAGCATGATTTGGAAGTTATTAAGCGTCAAAGTCGAAAAATGTTACCAAAATTGAAACTCGAGTACATTGGGCCAAAAAGTACAAGTTGTGAAATTTGGACTTACGAGTAAAATACCGAGCAGGCGGTAAGAGATAGAGACTTGGTGTAGAACAATTATAAGTTGGGCATGTTATAACCTATATTTGGCCCGAACATAGTGTCGAGATCGGTGGTACCCAAAAGGGTGGTACAGGTGTTAGATGGTTTTCCCAGAGCATAAGCTCCACATGATATGGAAAACGGGAAACATCATAACTTCGGCTGTATGGCATGGAATGGGACGAACAAGGTATCGATGGAAAGAGAAAAGGTAGCGCTAACTATAATTCCTACCAAGCAAAGCGCTAGCATGTGACCGTTCGGGTGTTATTGTGAGTCAAAGTCTGAAATTGTTACCACGAGAGGCGAAAATCCAACTAAGTCCATGAATACCGGGCTGGCGGTAAGAGATACGGCTTGGCCGTAGAACATTTATAAGTTGGCCAAGACAAGGCCTAAGTTTCGTCCATAGACGACAAGAAGATCGAAGATACCTGAAGGTGAGATATGGGCGTCCCAAAGTGGGCCTTTGAAAAAGTGACAAACTTCCCTTATAACAGCATACACCAAATATCTCTGGCTCTATGGCACCGAATAAGAAGTTGAGCTCAGCGACAGAAAGGTGATAGTCAGCGCTAAATATCATACGAACAGAGTGAAGCGCTAAAGGGAAAGGATCTTGTTGATATAAGGTGACAAAGTCGAGAAAAGTTGCCTCAAAATCATGAAAAATGTGAAAAAATGGCTAAGTCCCGGGTGCCTTAAGGGCAGGTTAATCGAATGTACCGAGCTGGCGGTACGAGATAGAGACTTGGTGTAGAACAATTATATGTTTGGCATGGCAAGACCTACATTCGGCCAATACAAAGTGAGAAGATCAAAGATACCCGCAAGGGTGATATTGGTGTCCAAAGGAAAAAAGCACTAAGTCTTGGGAAACTTATATGAAGAAAAAGGACCCTGATGGGTCATATGGGATGGATCGAAAAATCGGCTAAGTCCCAAAATGGGGATGTCAGAACTACACTCATGTGTTACCACATCAAGCAAGGCAAACTTATATGAAGCAAAGGACCCTGATGGGTCATATGGTATTGATCGAAAAATCGGCTAAGTCCCAAAATGGGGATGTCAGAACTACACTCAAATGTTACCACACCAAGCAAGGCAAACTTATATGAAGCAAAGGACCCTGATGGGTCATATGGTATTTTACGAAAAATCGGCTAAGTCCCAAAATGATGATGTCAGAACTACACTCATGTGTTACCACACCAAGCAAGGCAAACTTATATGAAGGAAAGGACCCTGATGGGTCATATGGTATTTTACGAAAAATCGGCTAAGTCCCAAAATGGGGATGTCAGAACTACACTCATGTGTTACCACACCAAGCAAGGCAAACTTATATGAAGGCAAGGACCCTGATGGGTCATATGGTATGGATCGAAAAATCGGCTAAGTCCCAAAATGATGATGTCAGAACTACACTCAAAGGTTACCACATCAAGCAAGGCAAACTTATATGAAGGCAAGGACCCTGATGGGTCATATGGTATTTTACGAAAAATCGGCTAAGTCCCAAAATGGTGATGTCAGAACTACACTAAAATGTTACCACACCAAGCAAGGCAAACTTATATGAAGGCAAGGACCCTGATGGGTCATATGGTATGGATCGAAAAATCGGCTAAGTCCCAAAATGGGGATGTCTGAACTACACTCAAATGTTACCACATCAAGCAAGGCAAACTTATATGAAGGAAAGGACCCTCATATGGGTCATATGGTATTTTACGAAAAATCGGCTAAGTTCCAAAATGATGATGTCAGAACTACACTCAAATGTTACCACACCAAGCAAGGCAAACTTATATGAAGCAAAGGACCCATATGGGTCATATGGTATTTTACGAAAAATCGGCTAAGTCCCAAAATGATGATGTCAGAACTACACTCAAATGTTACCACACCAAGCAAGGCAAACTTATATGAAGCAAAGGACCCTGATGGGTCATATGGTATTTTACGAAAAATCGGCTAAGTCCCAAAATGGGGATGTCAGAACTACACTAAAAAGTTACCACACCAAGCAAGGCAAACTTATATGAAGGCAAGGACCCTGATGGGTCATATGGTATTTTACGAAAAATCGGCTAAGTCCCAAAATGATGATGTCAGAACTACACTCAAATGTTACCACACCAAGCAAGGCAAACTTATATGAAGCAAAGGACCCTGATGGGTCATATGGTATTGATCGAAAAATCGGCTAAGTCCCAAAATGGGGATGTCAGAACTACACTCAAATGTTACCACACCAAGCAAGGCAAACTTATATGAAGGCAAGGACCCTGATGGGTCATATGGTATTTTACGAAAAATCGGCTAAGTCCCAAAATGGGGATGTCAGAACTACACTAAAAAGTTACCACACCAAGCAAGGCAAACTTATATGAAGCAAAGGACCCATATGGGTCATATGGTATTTTACGAAAAATCGGCTAAGTCCCAAAATGATGATGTCAGAACTACACTCAAATGTTACCATACCAAGCAAGGCAAACTTATATGAAGCAAAGGACCCTGATGGGTCATATGGTATTTTACGAAAAATCGGCTAAGTCCCAAAATGGGGATGTCAGAACTACACTAAAAAGTTACCACACCAAGCAAGGCAAAGTACCTAGGTGAACCCTAGGAAGAAACACGGACCAAGTCAGATGGCCTAAGTCAATAGAACAAGTGACCTAGGCAAAGTTGTATGGCGCTGAGGACCCTGAAAAATCTGGTTAGTGTAGTTTAGACAGGGTAGGTTTTTGGGTCGGCCGAACCCCCTTATTTTGGGTTTTGGCCTCATCAAGAAGCTACACCTAGGCAAACTGCCTAGGGTGAAAGTGCGAAGACCAATCGAATAGTAAGACAAGTTTTGACCGATCGCCCTAGGCAAGCTTGTATGAAGAAAGGGACCCTAAGGGTCATATGGAAATACATGAAAAATCGGCTAAGTCCCAAAATTGGGATGTCAGAACTACACTAAAAAGTTACCACATCAAGCAAGGCAAACTACCTAGGTGAACCCTAGCAAGAAACACGGACCAAGTCAGATGGCCTAAGTCAAGAGTGCAAGTGACCTAGGCAAAGTTGTATGACGGTGAGGACCCTGAAAAATCTGGTTAGTGTAGTTTAGACAGGGGAGGTTTTTGGGTCGGCTGAACCTCCTTATTTTGGGTTTTGACCTCCTCAAGAAGCTACACCTAGGCAAACTGCCTAGGGTGAAAGTGCGAAGACCAATCGAATAGTAAGACAAGTTTTGACCGATCGCCCTAGGCAAGCTTGTATGAAGAAAGGGACCCTATGGGTCATATGGAAATACATGAAAAATCGGCTAAGTCCCAAAATTGGGATGTCTGAACTACACTAAAAAGTTACCACATCAAGCAAGGCAAAGTACCTAGGTGAACCCTAGCAAGAAACACGGACCAAGTCAGATGGCCTAAGTCAAGAGAACAAGTGACCTAGGCAAAGTTGTATGACGGTGAGGACCCTGAAAAATCTGGTTAGTGTAGTTTAGACAGGGGAGGTTTTTGGGTCGGCTGAACCTCCTTATTTTGGGTTTTGACCTCCTCAAGAAGCTACACCTAGGCAAACTGCCTAGGGTGAAAGTGCGAAGACCAATCGAATAGTAAGACAAGTTTTGACCGATCGCCCTAGGCAAGCTTGTATGAAGAAAGGGACCCTATGGGTCATATGGAAATACATGAAAAATCGGCTAAGTCCCAAAATTGGGATGTCTGAACTACACTAAAAAGTTACCACATCAAGCAAGGCAAAGTACCTAGGTGAACCCTAGGAAGAAACACGGACCAAGTCAGATGGCCTAAGTCAAGAGTACAAGTGACCTAGGCAAAGTTGTATGGCGCTGAGGACCCTGAAAAATCGGGTTAGTGTAGTTCAGACAGGGGAGGTTTCTGGGTCGGCTGAACCTCCTTATTTCGGGTTTTGGCCTCCTCAAGAAGACAGACCTAGGCAAACTGCCTAGGGTGAAAGTGCGAAGACCAATCGAATAGTAAGACAAGTTTTGACCGATCGCCCTAGGCAAGCTTGTATGAAGAAAGGGACCCTATGGGTCATATGGAAATACATGAAAAATCGGCTAAGTCCCAAAATTGGGATGTCTGAACTACACTAAAAAGTTACCACATCAAGCAAGGCAAAGTACCTAGGTGAACCCTAGGAAGAAACACGGACCAAGTCAGATGGCCTAAGTCAAGAGTACAAGTGACCTAGGCAAAGTTGTATGGCGCTGAGGACCCTGAAAAATCGGGTTAGTGTAGTTCAGACAGGGGAGGTTTCTGGGTCGGCTGAACCTCCTTATTTCGGGTTTTGGCCTCCTCAAGAAGACAGACCTAGGCAAAGTGCCTAGGGTGAAAGTGCGAAGACCAATCGAATAGTAAGACAAGTTTTGACCGATCGCCCTAGGCAAGCTTGTATGAAGAAAGGGACCCTATGGGTCATATGGAAATATACGAAAAATCGGCTAAGTCCCGAAATTGGGATGTCTGAACTACACTAAAAAGTTACCACATCAAGCAAGGCAAAGTACCTAGGTGAACCCTAGGAAGAAACACGGACCAAGTCAGATGGCCTAAGTCAAGAGTACAAGTGACCTAGGCAAAGTTGTATGGCGCTAAGGACCATGAAAAATCGGGTTAGTGTAGTTAAGACAGGGGAGGTTTCAGGGTCGGCTGGACCTCCTTATTTCGGGTTTTGGCCTCCTCAAGAAGACAGACCTAGGCGAACTGCCTAGGGTGAAAGTGCGAAGACCAATCGAATAGTAAGACAAGTTTTGACCGATCGCCCTAGGCAAGCTTGTATGAAGAAAGGGACCCTATGGGTCATATGGAAATACATGAAAAATCGGCTAAGTCCCAAAATTGGGATGTCTGAACTACACTAAAAAGTTACCACATCAAGCAAGGCAAAGTACCTAGGTGAACCCTAGGAAGAAACACGGACCAAGTCAGATGGCCTAAGTCAAGAGTACAAGTGACCTAGGCAAAGTTGTATGGCGCTGAGGACCCTGAAAAATCGGGTTAGTGTAGTTTAGACAGGGGAGGTTTCAGGGTCGGCCGAACCTCCTTATTTCGGGTTTTGGCCTCCTCAAGAAGACAGACCTCGGCGAACTGCCTAGGGTGAAAGTGCGAAGACCAATCGAATAGTAAGACAAGTTTTGACCGATCGCCCTAGGCAAGCTTGTATGAAGAAAGGGACCCTATGGGTCATATGGAAATATACGAAAAATCGGCTAAGTCCCAAAATTGGGATGTCAGAACTACACTATAAAGTTACCACATTAGCAAGGCAGACTTGTATGAAGAACGGGACCCTGGTGAAAGTAGCAAATATCCCAAACCGAACATGAATATTATACACACAAGAGTACGAACATAAAGGAACACGGACCAAGCGTACCGAGAGAATCGGTACTATAGAACCCTCGTGGTTCTACACAAAGACTTTATGTTAGGGGTTCAAGCCCCATAGTACTCAAACGGTGACAGTAGCAAATATCCCAAAACGAACGTGAATCTTATTCACAAGAGTACGAACATAAAGGAACACGGACCAAGCGTACCGAGAGAATCGGTACTATAGAGCCCTCGTGGTTCTACACAAAGACTTTATGTTCGGGGTTCACACCCCAAATCGAACGTGGAATTTACTTTCTGATGGTCATGCGGTCGTCCAAAGGGGTCTAGTATCCTGGGATGACAAGCATCACGGGCACAGCTCGTATCAAAACAGTCGAAGAGGCCCGCGAAAGCTTGCTTTCCATGGCTATGCGATGCACAAATTGAGTTTACTCACCGTAGTATAAAACGAACGAACCGAACCTATCCGAGTAGGGATAATGGGCGCAGTAACATACTTCTGTGACCCAGCGAGAGTTGAACGAGGTGACATGAACTGTCAGTGGCTTATATCAGATGGGATACATACATGAGATTGCTTTCAAATCTACACTCGAAAACCTAACCAAGTAAAAGCGAACGTGGGGAGGATTCGAAACCGGTAACGAAATCTTAAGCTGGAAAGAGTCATCACTATGGATACATATTATGCGAAACCAATCAAGTGCTCAGTACTGATCCAAAACCTAAGAGCACTAGTGAACACCTTATTCTCACCCTAGTTCACATCCAAGTGATCGACCACGTGTGTGAAGCAAAGACCAATCGAATTCCTCAATGGACTGAACACTATGAACAAATGGCCAAAAACGTTATAACTATCCAAACATCCTACTATCTAGCGAAAGTCATCACGATGGAACCATACAATGATCTTAACCTATAGCGCTCACCTATTCCTACCCAGAGTGCAAGTGAACAGATTGCTCACCCTTACCAGTTCACAACCACGTGATCGACTAACATACCGAGGTTACCACAAGTCAAAGTTATACGTTTACAAGCGCAAGACCAATCGAAAACCCCGAAAGCAATCTCGACCCAAAATGTATTATCCGTGAGTGTAGTCGAGTCTCGTACTCGTCATCTGTAATCGTCGGATAGAATATCCAGTACACGGTTGTCTTTCCAAATGAAATCTACATACAGAACTCGCTCTTGGCAAATGGGTGGCATTGGCGCAATCAGGAGCGAGTTCCTGTCCGGGTGCCAAGTGATTGGCAAATGTCTGGGGGAAAGCAACCATATATTGATTTGTCTGTTAGTGTACTGGGTGTTTGAGGTATGTAGTATCCACGCTTGGTTGGGTGTGTCAGAGGACCGTGAATGCGTTCGCAACCCCAATTGGGGTACATCGGGAATGATTTTGTGGAACCGATGTGCCCGGCACACACTAAGTTTTGTTGCAAGTTAATAGTGTGCCATGTCCGGGGGGGTTGTGATTAAACTCTGGTGAATTGCGTACTGTGGTGATTGGGGTATGAAAGCCCCGCAGTTGCAATGATCGGACGCGCCTAGCGTGTCCTTTAGTTGATGGTAGGGAAATGAAGGCCCTTGTCAGCTCACCTAAGTATTCATGGAAGTTTGGCATAAGGTCGCTGTGGTAGGGGTATGAAGGCCCCGTCAGCGCATGCACAATCGGGCGCACGAGCGCTTAGCGGAGTCGAATGCCGCTCAAGTGCCTGTCCGGTGCATCGGGTGTGTGTGATACGAGGGCAATGAGGTTCGCACGGGGGCTCGCCTCCCGTGTGCTACCGGACTTGACAACATATAGAACGTGGTGTTTGCTCCTCCGGGTGCAATGGGACAATGAACATTCGAACGCAAAGTCGGAATTCTGGTTGATCCTACCAGTAATATACGCTCGTCTCAAAGGTTAAGCCATGCATGTCTAAGTACAAACAGATTTAATGTGAAACCGCATAAGGCTCAGTATAACAGCTATAATTTACGAGATCATCAACCTAGTTACTTGGATAACTGTGGAAAATCTAGAGCTAATACATGCAACATGCCAGGACCCTCGCGGGAACTGGTGCACTTATTAGTCAAACCAATCGCGGGTTCTCCGTGTCATTGAGTTGAAGTCTGGATAATGATGCTGATCGTATGGTCTCGCACCGACGACAGATCTCGCAAATATCTGCCCTATCAACTATGGATGGTAGTATAGAGGACTACCATGGTTGCAACGGGTAACGGGGAATCAGGGTTCGATTCCGGAGAGGGAGCCTGAGAAATGGCTACCACATCCAAGGAAGGCAGCAGGCGCGTAAATTACCCAATCCCGGGACGGGGAGGTAGTGACGAGAAATAACAATATGAAACTCTTTAATGATGTTTCATAATTGGAATGAGTAGAGCATAAATCCTTCTACGAGGATCAAGTGGAGGGCAAGTCTGGTGCCAGCAGCCGCGGTAATTCCAGCTCCACTAGCGTATATTAAAATTGTTGCGGTTAAAACGTTCGAAGTTGATACTTGTCCAACACAGTCCGGCTCCGCCGACCCGGTCAACCCGTGGTCGGCGGGCCAAGTCGGAATCTGGTTGCGACTCAATGGTGTGGTAGGGCACCAAGTCTGTGTCATGGTGTGCCCTTCAACGGGTGCAAGTGTAACATAGAGCTCGACCGCTCACGTTTACCTTGAACAAATTAGAGTGCTTAAAGCAGGGTGCCCAAACGCCCTAGAATAATCTTGCATGGAATAATGGAATACGACCTTGGTCTAATCTTTCATTGGTTTGTACTCAGACCGGAGGTAATGATTAACAGAAGTAGTTGGGGACACTAGTATTACGGCGCGAGAGGTGAAATTCGTAGACCGTCGTAAGACTAACTAAAGCGAAGGCATTTGTCAAGGATGCTTTCTTTAATCAAGAACGAAAGTTAGAGGATCGAAGGCGATTAGATACCGCCCTAGTTCTAACCGTAAACGATGCCAACTAGCAATTGGGAGACGCTACAACCAGGTGCTCTCAGTAGCTTCCGGGAAACCAAAGTCAGGTTCCGGGGGAAGTATGGTTGCAAAGTTGAAACTTAAAGGAATTGACGGAAGGGCACCACAATGAAATGGAGCTTGCGGTTCAATTTGACTCAACACGGGAAAACTTACCAGGTCCGAACTTATGGAGGTGAGACAGATTAATAGCTCTTTCTCAAATTTAAGGGTAGTGGTGCATGGCCGTTCTTAGTTCGTGGATTGATTTGTCTGGTTAATTCCGATAACGAACGTGACTCACATATGCTAACTAGAACGCAGTCAGCGTTAATGCGTCGATGCCGATTGGAACGGGTTAGGACCTTTCGGTGGAGTATGACCTGACACCTTCGCTGTTCGTGTGCGCAAGTGCACTTACGGTACGCTGCTTAGCAGGACAATTTGTGTTTAGCAAAATGAGATCGAGCGATAACAGGTCCGTGATGCCCTTAGATGTTCTGGGCTACACGCGTGCTACAATGTGGGTAGCAGCGTGTCTCCTATTCCGAGAGGAACGGGAAATCACTCAAATACTCACTTAGTAGGGATTATGGATTGCAATGGTCCATATGAACTCGGAACTTCTAGTAAGTGCTGGTCATCAGCCAGCGTTGAATACGTCCCTGCCCTTTGTACACACCGCCCGTCGCTACTACCGATGGATTATTTAGTGAGGTCTTTGGAGATGATCGTTCGCTGGATCCTCGTGAACCGCGTCTGCTTTATCGAAGTTGACCGAACTTGATGATTTAGAGGAAGTAAAAGTCGTAACAAGGTTTCCGTAGGTGAACCTGCGGAAGGATCATTAGTGGCCAAGTGATCCTTCCAGAAGTCCGAACCTGCGGGTTGAGACTTCGGCACAAGTTGCCATATGATAATTGACGAAACACTATAGAAGTCCGAACCTGCGGGTTGAGACTCAGGCACAAGTTGCCATATGAAAGTTGACGAAACACTAACAAGTCCGAACCTGCGGGTTGAGACTTAGGCACACGTTGCCTTATACATGACTTCTAACAAATACACAAGTCCGAACCTGCGGGTTGAGACTTAGGCACAAGTTGCCTTATACATGACTTCGAACAAATACACAAGTCCGAACCTGCGGGTTGAGACTCAGGCACAAGTTGCCATATGAAAGTTGACGAAACACTAACAAGTCCGAACCTGCGGGTTGAGACTTAGGCACACGTTGCCTTATACATGACTTCGAACAAATACACAAGTCCGAACCTGCGGGTTGAGACTTAGGCACAAGTTGCCTTATACATGACTTCGAACAAATACACAAGTCCGAACCTGCGGGTTGAGACTTAGGCACAAGTTGCCATATGAAACTTGACGAAACACTAACAAGTCCGAACCTGCGGGTTGAGACTTAGGCACACGTTGCCTTATACATGACTTCGAACAAATACACAAGTCCGAACCTGCGGGTTGAGACTTAGGCACAAGTTGCCTTATACATACATTGGCCAAATAAACAGAAGTCCGAACCTGCGGGTTGAGACTTAGGCACAAGTTGCCATATTATATTCGATCAAACACTAAGTAGTCCGAACCTGCGGGTTGAGACTCAAGACCGTAACAAGATGTCACTATACAAGTCCGAACCTAAGGGTTGAGACTTAATGCGATCTAGATACCAAGTTGACATCCAATACCTGTTGAGCAAAACCAAAGATTCCCTGTTCTCGAATGATTACACTATATAACAGGGAATCATGAAGAAATCAAGCAAGCGTGAAACAAAGTCATCACTTGGGCATGCTCGATAGCCAACCACATGACCTTAACCTAAGAGAGCATGCAAACCACATGATACCTATAAACGATTAACCCGCCCTAGTTCAATCGTTCACCAAGTGATGACTTCAGTATGGCTAAGAGAAAAACTTTTAAATGGGAAAAACTCTAAGTCCGAACCTCCGGGTTGAGACTTCCGCGTCGGAGGTGGGCGCACCTCCTATCCGAAAGATGATGAATCAGGGGTGTTCGGTCAGCAATGGTCGGATGCCCCGTCGTAGTCCAACTATGACAATCAAAGTCAAGACCTCCGGGTTGAGACTTTCCGCGAGTACAAGCATAAAGGAACACGGACCAAGCCGTACCGAGAGAATCGGTACTAGAGCCCTCGTGGTTCTACATTGAGAGAGCCCTCGTGGTTCTCATTAGGGGCTTTATGCAAGAAGTACTCAATACTGTGGTGTGAAGTATAAAGTATAGTCCTCGCCTGGTCCACGCTGCTTCGGCGGTCCTGGGTAAGATAGTTAATTCTAGCTTGCCCTATAGTGGAATGAGGACACTTAATGCTTCGTCTTTTAGCGGCGGCTAGACTCCTCCTCACGGGGAACGAGTTGACGCGCACAGCGGCGGCTTACGCACTATGGCAATCATGGATGCCTGAAGATTCCGTGAAGTTCTCCCCTGGTCCACGCTGCCTCGGCAGTCCTGGGTAAAATGGAATATTTCCAGCTTGCCCTATAGTGGAAGAGGACTATCCAACAATACAAAGTCAAGACCTCCGGGTTGAGACTTTCCGCGTCGGTGGTGTCGCGCACCGCCTATCCGAAAGATGGTGTAACAGGGGTGTTCGATCAGCAATGGTCGGATGCCCCGTCATAGTCCAACTATGACAACCAAAGTCAAGACCTCCGGGTTGAGACTTTCCGCGTCCGGAGGTACGCGTACCGCCTACCCGAAAGATGGTGTGCTTCTGGGGTATTCGATGAGTCGGATACCCCGTCGTAGTCCAACTATGACAATCAAAGTCAAGACCTCCGGGTTGAGACTTCCGCGTCCGGAGGTACGCGTACCGCCTACCCGAAAGATGGTGTGCTTCTGGGGTATTCGATGAGTCGGATACCCCGTCGTAGTCCAACTATGACAATCAAAGTCAAGACCTCCGGGTTGAGACTTTCTAAGAGTACAAGCATAAAGGAACACGGACCAAGCCGTACCGAGAGAATCGGTACTAGAGCCCTTGTGGTTCTACATTGAGAGAGCCCTCGTGGTTCTCATTAGGGGCTTTATGCAAGAAGTACTCAATACTGTGGTGTGAAGTATAAAGTATAGAGTCCTCCACTGGTCCACGCTGCTCCGGCGGTCCTGGGTAAGATAGTTCATTCTAGCTTGCCCTATGTGGAAGAGGACTCAATACCCTACCTGTTGAGCTTGAAACAAAGTCATCACTTGGGCATGCTCATATTGCCATACACAATTACATTATATTCGAATGAGCATGCAAGCGACCCTATATAGACCGAACCAAAACGATAGATACCGCCGTAGTTCACCCCCACCAAGTGATGACTTCAGTATGGCTAGTGTGTGAAGTATAAAGTATAGTCCTCCCCTGGTCCACACTGCTTCGGCGGTCCTGGGTAAGATAGTTAGTTCTAGCTTGCCCTATGTGGAAGAGGACACAATACTTAATACTTAGAGTACAAGCATAAAGGAACACGGACCAAGCCGTACCGAGAGAATCGGTACTAGAGCCCTCGTGGTTCTACATTGAGAGAGCCCTCGTGGTTCTCATTAGGGGCTTTATGCAAGTCGTACTCAATACTGTGGTGTGAAGTATAAAGTATAGAGTCCTCCACTGGTCCACGCTGCTCCGGCGGTCCTGGGTAAGATAGTTCATTCTAGCTTGCCCTATGTGGAAGAGGACTCAATACCCTACCTGTTGAGCTTGAAACAAAGTCATCACTTGGGCATGCTCATATTGCCATACAATATTCCATTATCTACTAATGAGCATGCAGCTATATGATTATAACCTGTAAACGATTACCCCGCCGTAGTTCAGCGCTTCAACCAAGTGATGACTTCAGTATGGCTAGTGTGTGAAGTATAAAGTATAGTCCTCCCCTGGTCCACACTGCTTCGGCGGTCCTGGGTAAGATAGTTAGTTCTAGCTTGCCCTATGGTGGAAGAGGACACCATACTTAATACTGTGGTGTAATGAACAAAGTATAGTCCTCCACTGGTCCACGCTGCTTTGCAGTCCTGGGTAAGATAGTTAATTCTAGCTTGCCCTATGTGGAAGAGGGCATACAAGACAAAGTATAGTTCTCCCCTGGTCCACGCTGCTTCGGCGGTCCTGGGTAAGATAGTTAATTCTAGCTTGCCCTATGTGGAAGAGAGCATACATGAACCAAGAACGAAGGTTATGATCGAGGAATGATTCGACAACTAACCGATGGTATGAAATGTGAAGAATTCAAGCAAGCACACAATCAAGTCATCACTTGGGCATGCTCGATAGCCAACCCTATGACATTAACCTAGTAGAGCATGCGAAACCCAATATATATACAAGTAATGTAAACGATGCCTCCCTAGTTCAGCGCTTCAACCAAGTGATGACTTCAGAATGGCTAAATCAAATCGGTTCAAAACATACCATCGGTACCCTATTGAAACACACAAGTCGATATCAAACCTCTTAATTGTGTAGTCCTCCACTGGTCCACGCCGCTGCGGCGGTCCTGGGTAAGATAGTTCATTCTAGCTTGCCCTATGTGGAAGAGGGCACATTACTCAATACTGTGGTGTTATGAACAAAGTATAGTCCTCCTCTGGTCCACGCTGCTTCGGCGGTCCTGGGTAAGATAGTTAATTCTAGCTTGCCCTATGTGGAAGAGGGCATACAAGACAAAGTATAGTTCTCCCCTGGTCCACGCTGCTTCGGCGGTCCTGGGTAAGATAGTTAATTCTAGCTTGCCCTATGTGGAAGAGAGCATACATGAACCAAGAACGAAGGTTATGATCGAGGAATGATTCGACAACTAACCGATGGTATGAAATGTGAAGAATTCAAGCAAGCACACAATCAAGTCATCACTTGGGCATGCTCGATAGCCAACCTCATGACATTAACCTAGTAGAGCATGCGAAAACCAATATATATGTAAACGATGCCTCCCTAGTTCAGCGCTTCAACCAAGTGATGACTTCAGAATGGCTAAATCAAATCGGTTCAAAACATACCATCGGTACCCTATTGAAACACACAAGTCGATATCAAACCTCATGATTGTGTAGTCCTCCACTGGTCCACGCCGCTTCGGCCGTCCTGGGTAAAATGGAACATTCCAGCTTGCCCTATGTGGAAGAGGGCACATTACTCAATACTGTGGTGTGAAGTATAAAGTTCAGTTCTCCCCTGGTCCACGCTGCTTCGGCGGTCCTGGGTAAGATAGTTCATTCTAGCTTGCCCTATGTGGAAGAGGACACTTAATACTTCGTCTCTAAGCGGCGGCTTGACTCCTCCCTACGGGGAACGGGTTTACGCGCACAGCGGCGGCTTACGCACTATGGCAGTCATGGATGCCTTACGTTTCTATGAAAAGTGTGTTCCTCCCCTGGTCCACGCTGCTTCGGCAGTCCTGGGTAAGATAGTTAGTTCTAGCTTGCCCTATGTGGAAGAGGACACGTAGACTTACTGTGGTGTGAAGTATAAAGTTCAGTTCTCCCCTGGTCCACGCCGCTTCGGCCGTCCTGGGTAAAATGGATTCATCCAGCTTGCCCTATGTGGAATGAGGACACTTTATGCTTCGTCTCTAAGCGGCGGCTTGCTCCTCCCTACGGGGAACGGGTATACGCGCACAGCGGCGGCTTACGTTATGGCAGTCATGGATGCCTTACGTTTCCATGAAAAGTGTGTTCCTCCCCTGGTCCACGCTGCTTCGGCAGTCCTGGGTAAGATAGTTAGTTCTAGCTTGCCCTATGTGGAAGAGGACACGTAGACTTACTGTGGTGTGAAGTATAAGGTTCAGTTCTCCCCTGGTCCACGCCGCTTCGGCCGTCCTGGGTAAAATGGATTAATCCAGCTTGCCCTATGTGGAATGAGGACACTTTATGCTTCGTCTCTAAGCGGCGGCTTGCTCCTCCCTACGGGGAACGGGTATACGCGCACAGCGGCGGCTTACGCAAGTTAGTCACCCTCGGCAGTGGATCACTCGGCTCATGGATCGATGAAGACCGCAGCTAACTGCGCGTCATAATGTGAACTGCAGGACACATGAACATTGATAAGTTGAACGCATATTGCACGTCGTGGGAACCTACCATGATGTACAGATGACTGAGCGCTTATATTTGAGAAATGTATCGCATACATTTAACTACGCCGTGACACCCGTCACGAGACGTGCACCATGATGTTAACTAGGGTCGCGACGACCCGCTAGCATTAAAGAACCCGTGGTTTACAATATACTGGCATTGGAATTCGAAGTATTTAGAGCGTCCGTGTTCCCGCGTGAGGCGGAAGTACGAGGAGAAGGCGTGCTTGTGGTGTC
>NW_026525161.1:0-15000 GCF_943734705.1 Anopheles coustani | reverse complement strand
GTTGGTTGAGGACTTGGTGAACAAACACTTGATATACACTCTCCGGATGTACTTCGGGTGTCACCTGTTGTCCGAGACCACTTGCATGGTTAGCAAGCGTTGTGATTCAATGGCCCTACCGGGCAAACACTTTGGGTTCGCAAGGACTTGGAGTGCCGGGACGGGTTGGCGGATCCAACACTCTGGGTACCTCCGGGTACTTGGGGTTGGTTGAGGACTTGGTGAACAAACACTTGTTGTACACTCTCCGGATGTACTTCGGGTGTCACCTGTTGTCCGAGGCCACTTGCATGGTAGCAAGCGTTGTGATACAATGGCCCTACCGGGCAAACACTTTGGGTTCGCAAGGACTTGGAGTGCCGGGACGGGTTTGCGGATCCAACACTCTGGGTACCTCCGGGTACTTGGGGTTGGTTGAGGACTTGGTGAACAAACACTTGATATACACTCTTCGGATGTACTTCGGGTATCGCCTGTTGTCCGAGACCACTTGCATGGTTAGCAAGCGTTGTGGTCTAATGGCCCTACCGGGCAAACACTTTGGGTTCGCGAGGACTTAGAGTGCTGGTAGTGGTTGGCGGACCCAACACTCTGGGTACCTCCGGGTACTTGGGGTTGGTTGAGGACTTGGTGAACAAACACTTGTTGTACACTCTCCGGATGTACTTCGGGTGTCACCTGTTGTCCGAGACCACTTGCATGGTTAGCAAGCGTTGTGGTCTAATGGCCCTACCGGGCAAACACTTTGGGTTCGCGAGGACTTAGAGTGCTGGTAGTGGTTGGCGGAACCAACACTCTGGGTACCTCCGGGTACTTGGGGTTGGTTGAGAACTTGGTGAAGATACCCCTGTCACCTTGTTCGAGGCCACTTGCATGGTCGCAAGCGTTGTGATACAATGGCCCTACCGGGCAAACACTTTGGGTTCGCAAGGACTTGGAGTGCCGGGACGGGTTGGCGGATCCAACACTCTGGGTACCTCCGGGTACTTGGGGTTGGTTGAGGACTTGGTGAGCAAACACTTGATATACGTTCTTCGGATGTACTTCGGGTGTCACCTGTTGTCCGAGGCCACTTGCATGGTCAACGGTTGAGGTGGTGATGGCGGGTCGGTGCTGTAGGGTGCCGGCCTGTTGGCTGCCTTGGCCGGGTTGGTTGGTTAACACTTGATTGGGCTTGCACCCGAGGGTAATGGCACTTGAAGGTGGGTACTGGCCGGCTGACCTGGTGTGATGGTTGGTTGGTGAACACTTGGCGGTACTTGCACTTGGCTGTGCTTGGACTTGAAGGTGGGATCCGGCTGGCCTAGGCCATTGGTGGTTGGTTGGTGGGTTAGCCCTTAGTTGGGCTGGCTGGCTGGCTGGCCATCGGTGGTGTGGTGTGGTGTGGTGTGTGGAGTCGAGCATCGCGCGCCGTTGCCTTCTTCGGAGTGTTGTGGGTACGCAAGTGCTTGCAGTGCAAAGAGGTTGGTGATGGAGTGACATTGCCTTCACCATGGAGTTGCGGGTACTTAGGTACTTGCAAGGAGATGGTGGTATGGTGGTGTTGCGTGTGTGGTGTTCGATTAGAAAGATATAATTTCTAAGTCCGGATTAGTGCTGTCAGTGGGGCCGCCGCTAACAGGTCCTGCACGGCCACCGTGGGGCTTGACTTGGCGCTATTCCGGACTTGGGGCGATCACGATGTCCCCGTGCGGGACTTAGAAGATGGAAGAACACAAGTACCCTTATCCCATGACTTGTGAGCGATTGGCATACGTTACCACATGAAGAGAAAAATTGGCTAAGTCCCGGATCCATATTATTTGAAGAGAAAAATCGGCTAAGTCCCGGATCCATATTATATGAAGAGAAAAATCGGCTAAGTCCAGGATCCATATCATATGAAGAGAAATATCGGCTAAGTCCAGGATCCATATATAATAACCTAATAATCGGCTAAGTCCAGGATCCGTATTATATGAAGAGAAAATCGGCTAAGTCCAGGATCCATATATAATAACCTAATAATCGGCTAAGTCCAGGATCCATATTATATGAAGAGAAAAATCGGCTAAGTCCAGGATCCATATATAATAACCTAAAAATCGGCTAAGTCCAGGATCCATATAATATGATGAGAAAAATCGGCTAAGTCCCAGATTGGGTCTGTCAGACATACACTTTCAAGTTACCACACAAGCAAGCAAGAAGGCCGTGTGAAGGATCCATATGACATGAAGAGAAAAATTGGCTAAGTCCCAGATTGGGTCTGTCAGAAATACACTTCCAAGTTACCACACAAGCAAGCAAGATGGTCTAGTGATGGATCCATATGATATGAAGAGAAAAATCGGCTAAGTCCAGGATCCATATAATATGAAGAGAAAAATCGGCTAAGTCCCAGATTGGGTCTGTCAGAAATACACTTCCAAGTTACCACACAAGCAAGCAAGATGGCCTAGTGATGGATCCATATGATATGAAGAGAAAAATCGGCTAAGTCCCAGATTGGGTCTGTCAGAAATACACTTCCAAGTTACCACACAAGCAAGCAAGATGGCCTAGTGATGGATCCATATAATATGAAGAGAAAAATCGGCTAAGTCCCAGATTGGGTCTGTCAGAAATACACTTCCAAGTTACCACACAAGCAAGCAAGATGGCCTAGTGATGGATCCATATGATATGAAGAGAAAAATCGGCTAAGTCCCAGATTGGGTCTGTCAGACATACACTATCAAGTTACCACACAAGCAAGCAAGTTACCACATGAAGAGAAAGCCGGCAAAGTCTGGGAATGTTACCACATGAACTGGAAAATGGGCAAAAACCTACCTTCACAGGGAACGTGAATAAGTAAGGCTGTAGACATCGGATCGACAAGCCAAAGACTGATATGGAAAGGAAATGAGTAGTACTAGCTTTCCTGAGAGTTGCAGAGCTTAGACTGCATATGAACGAAAGTTATTAAGCGTCAAAGTCAGAGAAGTTACCCAAAGGAACACAAGTTCCAACTTAGAGCATGTATACCGCCTAGACGGTAAGAGGTACGGCCAGGCTGAGGAATAAGGAAATGTTGGCCAACATGTTCCCTAACTATCCCCCGAAGACCGCAAAGCAATCCAACATCAACCAAGAAAGTTATAGCCCGATCAAGGAAACACCTACTTTGCACCGATATTGCACCAAATACATGTACCAAGCACCTTCGGTTGCATACCTGCAGGGGTTTACCATAGTAGGCCATGGAAGACCGATATACCGAACATAATCACTTTCTATCTCCTCGGGTGTTTGAGATAGCGCTTTGCGGTACAAGAACGAAAGTTAGACTTTATCTTGGTGCATCTTTTTGCCCAAGATCACAAGACCCTATCTACCAAGGCAAGAAAGTTGTGTGGGGACAAAATGTCCAAAAGTGCCCAAAGTGGCACACTTGAACCATATATTCGAGAAAAACACAAGTGTGGGCCCGAGCTAGCAAGTTGAAATGTTCTGACCGTCAGTAGCCCTAGTTGAGGTGCACTTATCATTATATGAGGCCAACGTGCCAGCTAGTCTCTAAAGGGGCGATATGGGTGTTCCAAGGTTTGTACCCAATTGAGGAAAAAACAGGGTAAGGTACGGTGTACCGCGAATAACTCGGGCTATAGATGTCCGATCGATGAGTTTGGCATATGTATGGAAAGGTCTCGACGAGACCTAACTACCCTGAAAGTATGAAGGCAAAGACTTGAATGACCGGGAAGTTATTAAGTGCACAAGTGGTAAAGTTGCACCAAAGTCCATGTTACCCGAAGTGGTACATGAACACCCAATATTCGACCAAAACACAAGTTTAGAGACGAGCTAGCGAGCTACATTGTTCAGACCGTCAGTAGCCCGCATCAAGACACGCATTTCATTATATTGAGCCTAGCCGCTAGCTCGACTCGAAGTCGGTCATATGGTTGGTTGATGGTTTGGACCGACCACGTGGTGTACCAAGGTGATGTACCTTTCATGAATTAAAACTCTGGCTGTATGGCACTGAGCGACAAGCTAAGGTGTGATTTGGAATAGTCTTGAGTGGGACTATTTAGGAAAAATGCGAACAAAAAATCACAAAGTCCTTGGGCGAAGCTATTAGCGAAACATAGAGCAAATTGGTACCAAAAACTATGGAAATGGGACTTGAGTCATGAATAACCGCAAGTTGGAGAAGAGATAGCAAGCTTGCGTAGAACAATTATATTTGGTGCATGGTATCACCAACAAAAAAGTATATAGGGCCAAGGTGCTGGCTGGCCTCCAAAGTGGAGATATGGGCGATCCAAAGTTTGTACCCAAGTACGAACAAGTATGGAAAAAACAGGGTAAGGTACCAAGTACCATTAATAACTTCGGCTGTAGATGGCCGAGCGAGGCAAACGGCTCACCGTTGGAAAGGTCTTGGGGAGACCTATCTACCCTGAAAGTTTCATGAGGCTGAGTTGAAAGACCACGGAGATATTAGGTGATGATGGTCCAATTCGGGGACCAAGTCGCAGGAAATGGCGCTTGACCAAAATCACCCTTGGAAGGTGAATACCGGCTTACCGGTAAGAGATAGCGACTTGGCGTAGAATATTCATAAGTTGGGCGTGTAGAGACGCAACTTTTATTATATGGGGCCAACCCGGTCAGGGTGCTCCAAGTCGGTCGTTTGGTTGGTTTATGGTTTGGGCCGACCACGTGGTGTGCCAAGTTGAGGTACCTTTCATGAATTATAACTTGGTCAGTTTGCCACCGAGCGACAAGCTGCGGTGTGTTTTGGAATGGTCTTGAGTGGGACTATCAAGGAAAAATACCAATCGAAAATCAGCTTGTCCATGGCCGAAGCTATTAGTGAAACATATAGCAAAATGGGTCCAAAAACGAATGAAATGGGAATTGGACCAAGAATAACGGCAAGTTGGAGAAGAGATAGCAAGTTGGCGTAGAACAATTATATTTGGTGCATGGCATGACCAACAAAAAAGTATATGGGGCCAAGGTGCTAGCTAGCCTCCAAAGTGGAGATATGGGCGATCCAAAGTTTGTACCCAAGTACGAACAAGTATGGAAAAAACAGGGTAAGGTACCAAGTACCATTAATAACTTCGGCTGTAGATGGCCGAGCGAGGCAAACGGCTCACCGTTGGAAAGGTCTTGGGGAGACCTATCTACCCTGAAAGTTTTATGAGGCTGAGTTGAAAGACCACGGAGATATTAGGTGATGATGGTCCAATTCGGGGACCAAGTCGCAGGAAATGGCACTTGACCAAAATCACCCTTGGAAGGTGAATACCGGCTTACCGGTAAGAGATAGCGACTTGGCGTAGAATATTCATAAGTTGGGCGTGTCGAGACGCAACTTTCATTATATGGGGGCAACCCGGTCAGGGTGCTCCAAGTCGGTCGTTTGGTCGGTATATGGTTTGGGCCGACCACATGGTGTACCAAGTTGAGGTATCTTTCATGAATTATAACTCGGTCAGTTTGCCACCGAGCGACAAGTTGCGGTGTGTTTTGGAATGGTCTTGAGTGGGACTATCAAGCAAAAATACAAACAGAATATCAGCTTGTCCATGGCCGAAGCTATTAGTGAAACATATAGCAAAATGGGTCCGAAAACGAATGAAATGGGACTTGGACCAAGAATAACGGCAAGTTAGAGAAGAGATAGCAAGTTGGCGTAGAACAATTATATTTAGTGCATGGTATGACCAAGAAAAAAGTATATGGGGCAAAGGTGCTGGCTGGCCTCCAAAGTGGAGATATGGGCGATACAAAGTTTGTACCCAAGTATGGCAAAAACTGGTAGAGGTACCTTTCATGAATTACTGCTCAGGCTGTATGGCACTTAGCGGGACGCTTGGCTCTGGTATGGAATAGTCTTGAGTGGGACTATCAAGGAAAAATACGAACAAAAAATCACCATGTCCACGGACGAAGGTATTAGCGAAACTTAGAGCGAAATTGCGACCAAGTCGCTGGAAATGGCCCTTGGACCAAGTATACCGTCAAGGCGGTACGAGATAGCGAGTTGACGTAGAACATTTATAAGTTTGCCTACAAGAGACAAAAGTTTAGTTATATGGGGCCAACCCGCTCAGGGTTGTCCAAGTCGGTCATATGGCTGATCGAAATTTTCGACCAAGTACTGAGAAAACAGGGTAAGGTACCGTGTACCTCGAATAACTTCGGCTGTAGATGTCCGAGCGAGGCGAACGGCATAGCGTTGGAAAGGTCTTGAGGTGCTCTAGGCACCCTGAAAGTATGAGAAAGCTATCTGGAAAACTTGTGGAGATATTAGAGAAACATAGGGCCCAAAAGATACCAAGTCGCAGGAAATGGGCCCTCCATGAACACCCTAAAATCCCAATTACGGCTAAGTTTCAGGCCAGCTAGCGAAGTGAAATGTTCTAGGCATAACTAGAACACGTTAAGGCGCAACTTTTTGAATAAGAACTTTTTTCGATATCTGGTCCCCAAAGGGGGGATATGGGCGATCCAAGGATTTTTCCAAGTTTCGGTACTTTTTACGGTATCGCTCATAGCTCCGGCTGTAAGCAAGCAAATGACAATCTAAGACATGATTTGGAAAGGTATTGAGTAGTACTAACTTACGTTAGAACACAGCGAAGCGCTATCGGTTCATGGCAAGGCCGATATAAGCAGTCAAAGATGAAAAATGTTGACAAAATGAACAAAAATTACCTTGGTACGCGAATAGCGGCCAGGGATGAAGAGGTACGAAGGTGGTGTAGAACAATTATAATTAGGGCTTGGTACGCTCTAAAAGTTTGCCGAAGACCGCAAAGCGCTCAGACCCATAGAAAGGGGTCATTTGGGCCGAACAGTGCGTGCAAAGAGGTGAAAATGCAAAAATTGCACTTTGGGGGGCGATTTGCGGGGGGAAGGAGGGGTCGGAGGGCAAAATGTCCCTTTACCAAAAAGTCTTATCTCGTCGAGATCTACAACATTGCCGAAGACCGCAAAGCGCTAGCTCGCAATCGAAAAATCGAGAATTTGAAAATTTTCTAAGTCTTGGGCTCCCTAAGGAAAAGTTTCAAAAATCACGTTTGTCCCCAATTTTGAAGGGGAAGGAGTCGGTTCCGGGGCATGGTGTCTTCGGCAAAAAGTCTTATCTTTTTGCGTACTTTCGACTAGTTCAATAAAAATTTTTGACCCAAAATTTGTTCGGCGGACCCCTAGGTCGAAAAACCCGAAAAAAGTCGAAAAAAGTCGAAAATGTCGAAAAATGAGAAAACCTCATATTCGGACTCTACACGAGCCCCAGATATTGAAAAGTGAAATCCGCGGTCGATTTGGAACAAAAAATTTACCTAGGCAAAGTTGTATGGAGGTAGGGACCCCTGAGAAAAAAGTTTGGTCCCGAGGCTCCTTGGACCACCAAGTCCCTAGGTCGGACCAAAATCGGAAAAAATCCGACCAAAGTCGAAAGTGTCGAAAATTTTAAAAAACCCCTTTTGGGGCCCTATGGCCTCCCTAGATAATGAAAAGTGAGGTCCGCGGCCGATCCGGAAGAAAAACTTGACCTAGGGAAACTTGTATGACGGTGGGGACCCAAAAAAATTTCGATGAGTGTAGTTTAGACAGGCCGGAAAATGTATCGGTGGTCCGTATCAAGGGACGTCTTTTAGTTCCATGGGGTGGTGGTCGTCGAACAAAGTCGCCTAGGTCGACCACCAGAAAGACCAGTCGTGTTGTAATGGATGTTTTGGCCACTTTGCTAGGGAAACCTAGTAGGTCGAAGCAAATTTGGGGTTCGAGATGAGTTGGTGAAAGTTGGTCCAACCTAGGTGTGCTTGGTGGAGGTTGACCATGAAAGTAGAGCATGATGGGAATGACCATAACTTTGGTTCTAGATGTCGGATCGGTACACTTTCGGCAGTTTTGGAAAGGTGAAGGCCTGCTCTAGCTATGTTTCCTACCAAGCTAAGCGCCTACTAGTGACCCGGAGGAGGTATTAAGGGTCAAAGGCAAAAAGGGGTACCCTAAAGTGCATGTGACCAAGAAAATGGGAAAAACGGTATCGCCTATAGCTCAGGCTGTATGGCTCGGATCGGAAAGCTTGGATATGCGTTGGAAAGGTCTTGACAAGCGCTAGCTATGTGTCCTACCAAGCGAAGCGCTAGGTGTTGAGCAAGTCGGTCATATTAGAGGGCAAAGGTGAAAAATGGTGGTTTAGAGGCGAAAATTCACCTTATGATCGAAAATAGAGGGCGAACGATAAGAGCTACGAACACGGCGTAGAACAATCATAAGTACGTTACCACAAGACCTAACTTTGGCCAATATAGAGCGAGAAGATCGGAGGTACCCATCAGGGTGATATGGCTGGTTCAAAGTTGGACCAAAACGAGACTTGAGAAATGGATTGAAACACGGTATCGCGAATAACTCAGGCTGTATGGAACGGATCGACAAGCTAAGATCAGTGTTGGAAAGGTCGAACCGATCGCTAACTATAATCCCAAACAACCGAAGCGCTAAGTGTTGAGCAAAACTGAGTTATTAAGCGACAAAGTGGAAAAATAATACCAAAATGGCCAAAAATCACACAAGACCAAGAATACCGAGCAGGCGGTAAGAGATAGCGGGTTGACGTAGAATACTTATAAGTTTGCCTCTACGAGACCTAAAAGTCGGCCATAGAAAGCGAGAAGATCGGACCACTCTGGAAGGGTGATACGAGTGGTCAAAAATTGGCAAAAATGAAACATGGCTAAAATGGATTTGACTTGTGCACCATATAGCTCCGGCTGTATGGCATGGATTGTTAAGCTAGGATATGTTTTGGAAAGGTAACACCCAGCGCTAGATACGACTAGATGAAAGCAAAGCGCTAACTAGCATGATTTGGAAGTTATTAAGCGTCAAAGTCGAAAAATGTTACCAAAATTGAAACTCGAGTACATTGGGCCAAAAAGTACAAGTTGTGAAATTTGGACTTACGAGTAAAATACCGAGCAGGCGGTAAGAGATAGAGACTTGGTGTAGAACAATTATAAGTTGGGCATGTTATAACCTATATTTGGCCCGAACATAGTGTCGAGATCGGTGGTACCCAAAAGGGTGGTACAGGTGTTAGATGGTTTTCCCAGAGCATAAGCTCCACATGATATGGAAAACGGGAAACATCATAACTTCGGCTGTATGGCATGGAATGGGACGAACAAGGTATCGATGGAAAGAGAAAAGGTAGCGCTAACTATAATTCCTACCAAGCAAAGCGCTAGCATGTGACCGTTCGGGTGTTATTGTGAGTCAAAGTCTGAAATTGTTACCACGAGAGGCGAAAATCCAACTAAGTCCATGAATACCGGGCTGGCGGTAAGAGATACGGCTTGGCCGTAGAACATTTATAAGTTGGCCAAGACAAGGCCTAAGTTTCGTCCATAGACGACAAGAAGATCGAAGATACCTGAAGGTGAGATATGGGCGTCCCAAAGTGGGCCTTTGAAAAAGTGACAAACTTCCCTTATAACAGCATACACCAAATATCTCTGGCTCTATGGCACCGAATAAGAAGTTGAGCTCAGCGACAGAAAGGTGATAGTCAGCGCTAAATATCATACGAACAGAGTGAAGCGCTAAAGGGAAAGGATCTTGTTGATATAAGGTGACAAAGTCGAGAAAAGTTGCCTCAAAATCATGAAAAATGTGAAAAAATGGCTAAGTCCCGGGTGCCTTAAGGGCAGGTTAATCGAATGTACCGAGCTGGCGGTACGAGATAGAGACTTGGTGTAGAACAATTATATGTTTGGCATGGCAAGACCTACATTCGGCCAATACAAAGTGAGAAGATCAAAGATACCCGCAAGGGTGATATTGGTGTCCAAAGGAAAAAAGCACTAAGTCTTGGGAAACTTATATGAAGAAAAAGGACCCTGATGGGTCATATGGGATGGATCGAAAAATCGGCTAAGTCCCAAAATGGGGATGTCAGAACTACACTCATGTGTTACCACATCAAGCAAGGCAAACTTATATGAAGCAAAGGACCCTGATGGGTCATATGGTATTGATCGAAAAATCGGCTAAGTCCCAAAATGGGGATGTCAGAACTACACTCAAATGTTACCACACCAAGCAAGGCAAACTTATATGAAGCAAAGGACCCTGATGGGTCATATGGTATTTTACGAAAAATCGGCTAAGTCCCAAAATGATGATGTCAGAACTACACTCATGTGTTACCACACCAAGCAAGGCAAACTTATATGAAGGAAAGGACCCTGATGGGTCATATGGTATTTTACGAAAAATCGGCTAAGTCCCAAAATGGGGATGTCAGAACTACACTCATGTGTTACCACACCAAGCAAGGCAAACTTATATGAAGGCAAGGACCCTGATGGGTCATATGGTATGGATCGAAAAATCGGCTAAGTCCCAAAATGATGATGTCAGAACTACACTCAAAGGTTACCACATCAAGCAAGGCAAACTTATATGAAGGCAAGGACCCTGATGGGTCATATGGTATTTTACGAAAAATCGGCTAAGTCCCAAAATGGTGATGTCAGAACTACACTAAAATGTTACCACACCAAGCAAGGCAAACTTATATGAAGGCAAGGACCCTGATGGGTCATATGGTATGGATCGAAAAATCGGCTAAGTCCCAAAATGGGGATGTCTGAACTACACTCAAATGTTACCACATCAAGCAAGGCAAACTTATATGAAGGAAAGGACCCTCATATGGGTCATATGGTATTTTACGAAAAATCGGCTAAGTTCCAAAATGATGATGTCAGAACTACACTCAAATGTTACCACACCAAGCAAGGCAAACTTATATGAAGCAAAGGACCCATATGGGTCATATGGTATTTTACGAAAAATCGGCTAAGTCCCAAAATGATGATGTCAGAACTACACTCAAATGTTACCACACCAAGCAAGGCAAACTTATATGAAGCAAAGGACCCTGATGGGTCATATGGTATTTTACGAAAAATCGGCTAAGTCCCAAAATGGGGATGTCAGAACTACACTAAAAAGTTACCACACCAAGCAAGGCAAACTTATATGAAGGCAAGGACCCTGATGGGTCATATGGTATTTTACGAAAAATCGGCTAAGTCCCAAAATGATGATGTCAGAACTACACTCAAATGTTACCACACCAAGCAAGGCAAACTTATATGAAGCAAAGGACCCTGATGGGTCATATGGTATTGATCGAAAAATCGGCTAAGTCCCAAAATGGGGATGTCAGAACTACACTCAAATGTTACCACACCAAGCAAGGCAAACTTATATGAAGGCAAGGACCCTGATGGGTCATATGGTATTTTACGAAAAATCGGCTAAGTCCCAAAATGGGGATGTCAGAACTACACTAAAAAGTTACCACACCAAGCAAGGCAAACTTATATGAAGCAAAGGACCCATATGGGTCATATGGTATTTTACGAAAAATCGGCTAAGTCCCAAAATGATGATGTCAGAACTACACTCAAATGTTACCATACCAAGCAAGGCAAACTTATATGAAGCAAAGGACCCTGATGGGTCATATGGTATTTTACGAAAAATCGGCTAAGTCCCAAAATGGGGATGTCAGAACTACACTAAAAAGTTACCACACCAAGCAAGGCAAAGTACCTAGGTGAACCCTAGGAAGAAACACGGACCAAGTCAGATGGCCTAAGTCAATAGAACAAGTGACCTAGGCAAAGTTGTATGGCGCTGAGGACCCTGAAAAATCTGGTTAGTGTAGTTTAGACAGGGTAGGTTTTTGGGTCGGCCGAACCCCCTTATTTTGGGTTTTGGCCTCATCAAGAAGCTACACCTAGGCAAACTGCCTAGGGTGAAAGTGCGAAGACCAATCGAATAGTAAGACAAGTTTTGACCGATCGCCCTAGGCAAGCTTGTATGAAGAAAGGGACCCTAAGGGTCATATGGAAATACATGAAAAATCGGCTAAGTCCCAAAATTGGGATGTCAGAACTACACTAAAAAGTTACCACATCAAGCAAGGCAAACTACCTAGGTGAACCCTAGCAAGAAACACGGACCAAGTCAGATGGCCTAAGTCAAGAGTGCAAGTGACCTAGGCAAAGTTGTATGACGGTGAGGACCCTGAAAAATCTGGTTAGTGTAGTTTAGACAGGGGAGGTTTTTGGGTCGGCTGAACCTCCTTATTTTGGGTTTTGACCTCCTCAAGAAGCTACACCTAGGCAAACTGCCTAGGGTGAAAGTGCGAAGACCAATCGAATAGTAAGACAAGTTTTGACCGATCGCCCTAGGCAAGCTTGTATGAAGAAAGGGACCCTATGGGTCATATGGAAATACATGAAAAATCGGCTAAGTCCCAAAATTGGGATGTCTGAACTACACTAAAAAGTTACCACATCAAGCAAGGCAAAGTACCTAGGTGAACCCTAGCAAGAAACACGGACCAAGTCAGATGGCCTAAGTCAAGAGAACAAGTGACCTAGGCAAAGTTGTATGACGGTGAGGACCCTGAAAAATCTGGTTAGTGTAGTTTAGACAGGGGAGGTTTTTGGGTCGGCTGAACCTCCTTATTTTGGGTTTTGACCTCCTCAAGAAGCTACACCTAGGCAAACTGCCTAGGGTGAAAGTGCGAAGACCAATCGAATAGTAAGACAAGTTTTGACCGATCGCCCTAGGCAAGCTTGTATGAAGAAAGGGACCCTATGGGTCATATGGAAATACATGAAAAATCGGCTAAGTCCCAAAATTGGGATGTCTGAACTACACTAAAAAGTTACCACATCAAGCAAGGCAAAGTACCTAGGTGAACCCTAGGAAGAAACACGGACCAAGTCAGATGGCCTAAGTCAAGAGTACAAGTGACCTAGGCAAAGTTGTATGGCGCTGAGGACCCTGAAAAATCGGGTTAGTGTAGTTCAGACAGGGGAGGTTTCTGGGTCGGCTGAACCTCCTTATTTCGGGTTTTGGCCTCCTCAAGAAGACAGACCTAGGCAAACTGCCTAGGGTGAAAGTGCGAAGACCAATCGAATAGTAAGACAAGTTTTGACCGATCGCCCTAGGCAAGCTTGTATGAAGAAAGGGACCCTATGGGTCATATGGAAATACATGAAAAATCGGCTAAGTCCCAAAATTGGGATGTCTGAACTACACTAAAAAGTTACCACATCAAGCAAGGCAAAGTACCTAGGTGAACCCTAGGAAGAAACACGGACCAAGTCAGATGGCCTAAGTCAAGAGTACAAGTGACCTAGGCAAAGTTGTATGGCGCTGAGGACCCTGAAAAATCGGGTTAGTGTAGTTCAGACAGGGGAGGTTTCTGGGTCGGCTGAACCTCCTTATTTCGGGTTTTGGCCTCCTCAAGAAGACAGACCTAGGCAAAGTGCCTAGGGTGAAAGTGCGAAGACCAATCGAATAGTAAGACAAGTTTTGACCGATCGCCCTAGGCAAGCTTGTATGAAGAAAGGGACCCTATGGGTCATATGGAAATATACGAAAAATCGGCTAAGTCCCGAAATTGGGATGTCTGAACTACACTAAAAAGTTACCACATCAAGCAAGGCAAAGTACCTAGGTGAACCCTAGGAAGAAACACGGACCAAGTCAGATGGCCTAAGTCAAGAGTACAAGTGACCTAGGCAAAGTTGTATGGCGCTAAGGACCATGAAAAATCGGGTTAGTGTAGTTAAGACAGGGGAGGTTTCAGGGTCGGCTGGACCTCCTTATTTCGGGTTTTGGCCTCCTCAAGAAGACAGACCTAGGCGAACTGCCTAGGGTGAAAGTGCGAAGACCAATCGAATAGTAAGACAAGTTTTGACCGATCGCCCTAGGCAAGCTTGTATGAAGAAAGGGACCCTATGGGTCATATGGAAATACATGAAAAATCGGCTAAGTCCCAAAATTGGGATGTCTGAACTACACTAAAAAGTTACCACATCAAGCAAGGCAAAGTACCTAGGTGAACCCTAGGAAGAAACACGGACCAAGTCAGATGGCCTAAGTCAAGAGTACAAGTGACCTAGGCAAAGTTGTATGGCGCTGAGGACCCTGAAAAATCGGGTTAGTGTAGTTTAGACAGGGGAGGTTTCAGGGTCGGCCGAACCTCCTTATTTCGGGTTTTGGCCTCCTCAAGAAGACAGACCTAGGCGAACTGCCTAGGGTGAAAGTGCGAAGACCAATCGAATAGTAAGACAAGTTTTGACCGATCGCCCTAGGCAAGCTTGTATGAAGAAAGGGACCCTATGGGTCATATGGAAATATACGAAAAATCGGCTAAGTCCCAAAATTGGGATGTCAGAACTACACTATAAAGTTACCACATTAGCAAGGCAGACTTGTATGAAGAACGGGACCCTGGTGAAAGTAGCAAATATCCCAAACCGAACATGAATATTATACACACAAGAGTACGAACATAAAGGAACACGGACCAAGCGTACCGAGAGAATCGGTACTATAGAACCCTCGTGGTTCTACACAAAGACTTTATGTTAGGGGTTCAAGCCCCATAGTACTCAAACGGTGACAGTAGCAAATATCCCAAAACGAACGTGAATCTTATTCACAAGAGTACGAACATAAAGGAACACGGACCAAGCGTACCGAGAGAATCGGTACTATAGAGCCCTCGTGGTTCTACACAAAGACTTTATGTTCGGGGTTCACACCCCAAATCGAACGTGGAATTTACTTTCTGATGGTCATGCGGTCGTCCAAAGGGGTCTAGTATCCTGGGATGACAAGCATCACGGGCACAGCTCGTATCAAAACAGTCGAAGAGGCCCGCGAAAGCTTGCTTTCCATGGCTATGCGATGCACAAATTGAGTTTACTCACCGTAGTATAAAACGAACGAACCGAACCTATCCGAGTAGGGATAATGGGCGCAGTAACATACTTCTGTGACCCAGCGAGAGTTGAACGAGGTGACATGAACTGTCAGTGGCTTATATCAGATGGGATACATACATGAGATTGCTTTCAAATCTACACTCGAAAACCTAACCAAGTAAAAGCGAACGTGGGGAGG
>NW_026525160.1:40000-193644 GCF_943734705.1 Anopheles coustani | reverse complement strand
GGTATTGAGCAGTACTAACTTACGTTAGAACACAGCGAAGCGCCATCGGTTCATGGCAAGGCCGATATAAGCAGTCAAAGATGAAAAATGTTGACAAAATGAACAAAAATTACCTTGGTACGCGAATAGCGGCCAGGGATGAAGAGGTACGAAGGTGGTGTAGAAGAATTATAATTAGGACTTGGTACGCTCTAAAAGTTTGCCGAAGACCGCAAAGCGCTCAGACCCATAGAAAGTGGCCATTTGGGCCGAACAGTGCGTGCAAAGAGGTGAAAATGCAAAAATTGCACTTTGGGGGGCGATTTGCGGGGGGAAGGAGGGGTCGGAGGGCAAAATGTCCCTTGACCAAAAAGTCTTATCTCGTCGAGATCTACAACATTGCCGAAGACCGCAAAGCGCTAGCTCGCAATCGAAAAATCGAGAATTTGAAAATTTTCTAAGTCTTGGGCTCCCTAAGGAAAAGTTTCAAAAATCACGTTTGTCCCCAATTTTGAAGGGGAAGGAGTCGGTTCCGGGGCATGGTGTCTTCGGCAAAAAGTCTTATCTTTTTGCGTACTTTCGACTAGTTCAATAAAAATTTTTGACCCAAAATTTGTTCGGCGGACCCCTAGGTCGAAAAACCCGAAAAAAGTCGAAAAAAGTCGAAAATGTCGAAAAATGAGAAAACCTCATATTCGGACTCTACACGAGCCCCAGATATTGAAAAGTGAAATCCGCGGTCGATTTGGAACAAAAAATTGACCTAGGCAAAGTTGTATGGAGGTAGGGACCCCTGAGAAAAAAGTTTGGTCCCGAGGCTCCTTGGACCACCAAGTCCCTAGGTCGGACCAAAATCGGAAAAAATCCGACCAAAGTCGAAAGTGTCGAAAATTTTAAAAAACCCCTTTTGGGGCCCTATGGCCTCCCTAGATAATGAAAAGTGAGGTCCGCGGCCGATCCGGAAGAAAAACTTGACCTAGGCAAACTTGTATGACGGTGGGGACCCAAAAAAATTTCGATGAGTGTAGTTTAGACAGGCCGGAAAATGTATCGGTGGTCCGTATCAAGGGACGTCTTTTAGTTCCATGGGGTGGTGGTCGTCGAACAAAGTCGCCTAGGTCGACCACCAGAAAGACCAGTCGTGTTGTAATGGATGTTTTGACCACTTTACTAGGGAAACCTAGTAGGTCGAAGCAAATTTGGGGTTCGAGATGAGTTGGTGAAAGTTGGTCCAACCTAGGTGTGCTTGGTGGAGGTTGACCATGAAAGTAGAGCATGATAGGAATGACCATAACTTTGGTTCTAGATGTCGGATCGGTACACTTGAGGCAGTTTTGGAAAGGTGAAGGCCTGCTCTAGCTATGTTTCCTACCAAGCTAAGCGCCTACTAGTGACCCGGAGGAGGTATTAAGGGTCAAAGGCAAAAAGGGGTACCCTAAAGTGCATGTGACCAAGAAAATGGGAAAAACGGTATCGCCTATAGCTCAGGCTGTATGGCTCGGATCGGAAAGCTTGGATATGCGTTGGAAAGGTCTTGACGAGCGCTAGCTATGTGTCCTACCAAGCGAAGCGCTAGGTGTTGAGCAAGTCGGTCATATTAGAGGGCAAAGGTGAAAAATGGTGGTTTAGAGGCGAAAATTCACCTTATGATCGAAAATAGCGGGCGAACGATAAGAGCTACGAACACGGCGTAGAACAATCATAAGTACGTTACCACAAGACCTAACTTTGGCCAATATAGAGCGAGAAGATCGGAGGTACCCATCAGGGTGATATGGCTGGTTCAAAGTTGGACCAAAACGAGACTTGAGAAATGGGTTGAAACACGGTATCGCGAATAACTCAGGCTGTATGGAACGGATCGACAAGCTAAGATCAGTGTTGGAAAGGTCGAACCGAGCGCTAACTATAATCCCAAACAACCGAAGCGCTAAGTGTTGAGCAAAACTGAGTTATTAAGCGACAAAGTGGAAAAATAATACCAAAATGGCCAAAAATCACACAAGACCAAGAATACCGAGCAGGCGGTAAGAGATAGCGGGTTGACGTAGAATACTTATAAGTTTGCCTCTACGAGACCTAAAAGTCGGCCATAGACAGCGAGAAGATCGGACCACTCTGGAAGGGTGATACGAGTGGTCAAAAATAGGCAAAAATGAAACATGGCTAAAATGGATTTGACTTGTGCACCATGTAGCTCCGGCTGTATGGCATGGATTGTAAAGCTAGGATATGTTTTGGAAAGGTAACACCCAGCGCTAGATACGACTAGAAGAAAGCAAAGCGCTAACTAGCATGATTTGGAAGTTATTAAACGACAAAGTCGAAAAATGTTACCAAAATTGAAACTCGAGTACATTGGGCCAAAAAGTACAAGTTGTGAAATTTGGACTTACGAGTAAAATACCGAGCAGGCGGTAAGAGATAGAGACTTGGTGTAGAACAATTATAAGTTGGGCGTGTAGAGACGCAACTTTCATTATATGGGGCCAACCCGGTCAGGGTGCTCCAAGTCGGTCGTTTGGTCGGTTTATGGTTTGGGCCGACCACGTGGTGTACCAAGTTGAGGTACCTTTCATGAATTATAACTCGGTCAGTTTGCCACCGAGCGACAAGTTCCGGTGTGATTTGGAATGGTCTTGAGTGGGACTATCAAGCAAAAATACAAATAGAAAATCAGCTTGTCCATGGCCGAAGCTATTAGTGAAACATATAGCAAAATGGGTCCAAAAACGAATGAAATGGGACTTGGACCAAGAATAACGGCAAGTTGGAGAAGAGATAGCAAGTTGACGTAGTACAATTATATTTGGTGCATGGTATGACCAACAAAAAAGTATATGGGGCCAAGGTGCTGGCTGGCCTCCAAAGTGGTGATATGGGCGATACAAAGTGTGTACCCACGTACGAACAAGTATGGAAAAAACAGGGTAAGGTACCAAGTACCATGAATAACTTCGGCTGTAGATGGCCGATTGAGGCAAACGGCATACCGTTGGAAAGGTCTTGGGGAGACCTATCTACCCTGACAGTTTCATGAGGCTGAGTTGAAAGACCACGGAGATATTAGGTGATGATGGTCCAATTCGGGGACCAAGTCGCAGGAAATGGCACTTGACCAAAATCACCCTTGGAAGGTGAATACCGGCTTACCGGTAAGAGATAGCGACTTGGCGTAGAATATTCATAAGTTGGGCGTGTAGAGACGCAACTTTCATTATATGGAAGCAACCCGGTCAGGGTGCTCCAAGTCGGTCGTTTGGTCGGTTTATGGGTTGGGCCGACCACGTGGTGTACCAAGTTGAGGTACTTTTCATGAATTATAACTCGGTCAGTTTGCCACCGAGCGACAAGTTGCGGTGTGTTTTGGAATGGTCTTGAGTGGGACTATCAAGGAAAAATACAAATAGAAAATCAGCTTGTCCATGGCCGAAGCTATTAGCGAAACATAGAGCAAATTGGTACCAAAAACTATGGAAATGGGACTTGTACCAAGAATAACGGCAAGTTGGAGAAGAGATAGCAAGTTGGCGTAGAACAATTATATTTGGTGCATGGTATGACCAACAAAAAAGTATATGGGGCTAAGGTACTGGCTGGCCTCCAAAGTGGAGATATGGGCGATCCAATGTTTGTACCCATGTATGGCAAAAACTGGTAGAGGTACCTTTCATGAATTACTGCTCAGGCTGTATGGCACTTAGCGGGACGCTTGGCTCTGGTATGGAATAGTCTTGAGTGGGACTATCAAGGAAAAATACGAACAAAAAATCACCATGTCCACGGACGAAGGTATTAGCGAAACTTAGAGCGAAATTGCGACCAAGTCGCTGGAAATGGCCCTTGGACCAAGTATACCGTCAAGGCGGTACGAGATAGCGAGTTGACGTGGAATATTTATAAGTTTGCCTCCACGAGACGAAAGTTTAGTTATATGGGGCCAACCCGCTCAGGGTTGTCCAAGTCGGTCATATGGCTGATCGAAATTTTCGACCAAGTACTGAGAAAACAGGGTAAGGTACAGTGTACCTCGAATAACTTCGGCTGTAGATGTCCGAGCGAAGCAAACGGCATAGCGTTGGAAAGGTCTTGAGGTGCTCTAGGCACCCTGAAAGTATGAGAAAGCTATCTGGAAAACTCGTGGAGATATTAGAGAAACATTGGGCCCAAAAGATACCAAGTCGCAGGAAATGGGCCCTCCAAGAACACCCTAAAATCCCAATTACGGCTAAGTTGCAGGCCAGCTAGCGAAGTGAAATGTTCTAGGCATAACTAGAACACGTTAATGCGCAACTTTTTGAATCAGAACTTTTTTCGATATCTGGCCCCCAAAGGGGGGATATGGGCGATCAAAGGATTTTTCCAAGTTTCGGTACTTTTTACGGTATCGCTCATAGCTCCGGCTGTATGCAAGCAAATGACAATCTAAGACATGATTTGGAAAGGTATTGAGCAGTACTAACTTACGTTAGAACACAGCGAAGCGCCATCGGTTCATGGCAAGGCCGATATAAGCAGTCAAAGATGAAAAATGTTGACAAAATGAACAAAAATTACCTTGGTACGCGAATAGCGGCCAGGGATGAAGAGGTACGAAGGTGGTGTAGAAGAATTATAATTAGGACTTGGTACGCTCTAAAAGTTTGCCGAAGACCGCAAAGCGCTCAGACCCATAGAAAGTGGCCATTTGGGCCGAACAGTGCGTGCAAAGAGGTGAAAATGCAAAAATTGCACTTTGGGGGGCGATTTGCGGGGGGAAGGAGGGGTCGGAGGGCAAAATGTCCCTTGACCAAAAAGTCTTATCTCGTCGAGATCTACAACATTGCCGAAGACCGCAAAGCGCTAGCTCGCAATCGAAAAATCGAGAATTTGAAAATTTTCTAAGTCTTGGGCTCCCTAAGGAAAAGTTTCAAAAATCACGTTTGTCCCCAATTTTGAAGGGGAAGGAGTCGGTTCCGGGGCATGGTGTCTTCGGCAAAAAGTCTTATCTTTTTGCGTACTTTCGACTAGTTCAATAAAAATTTTTGACCCAAAATTTGTTCGGCGGACCCCTAGGTCGAAAAACCCGAAAAAAGTCGAAAAAAGTCGAAAATGTCGAAAAATGAGAAAACCTCATATTCGGACTCTACACGAGCCCCAGATATTGAAAAGTGAAATCCGCGGTCGATTTGGAACAAAAAATTGACCTAGGCAAAGTTGTATGGAGGTAGGGACCCCTGAGAAAAAAGTTTGGTCCCGAGGCTCCTTGGACCACCAAGTCCCTAGGTCGGACCAAAATCGGAAAAAATCCGACCAAAGTCGAAAGTGTCGAAAATTTTAAAAAACCCCTTTTGGGGCCCTATGGCCTCCCTAGATAATGAAAAGTGAGGTCCGCGGCCGATCCGGAAGAAAAACTTGACCTAGGCAAACTTGTATGACGGTGGGGACCCAAAAAAATTTCGATGAGTGTAGTTTAGACAGGCCGGAAAATGTATCGGTGGTCCGTATCAAGGGACGTCTTTTAGTTCCATGGGGTGGTGGTCGTCGAACAAAGTCGCCTAGGTCGACCACCAGAAAGACCAGTCGTGTTGTAATGGATGTTTTGACCACTTTACTAGGGAAACCTAGTAGGTCGAAGCAAATTTGGGGTTCGAGATGAGTTGGTGAAAGTTGGTCCAACCTAGGTGTGCTTGGTGGAGGTTGACCATGAAAGTAGAGCATGATAGGAATGACCATAACTTTGGTTCTAGATGTCGGATCGGTACACTTGAGGCAGTTTTGGAAAGGTGAAGGCCTGCTCTAGCTATGTTTCCTACCAAGCTAAGCGCCTACTAGTGACCCGGAGGAGGTATTAAGGGTCAAAGGCAAAAAGGGGTACCCTAAAGTGCATGTGACCAAGAAAATGGGAAAAACGGTATCGCCTATAGCTCAGGCTGTATGGCTCGGATCGGAAAGCTTGGATATGCGTTGGAAAGGTCTTGACGAGCGCTAGCTATGTGTCCTACCAAGCGAAGCGCTAGGTGTTGAGCAAGTCGGTCATATTAGAGGGCAAAGGTGAAAAATGGTGGTTTAGAGGCGAAAATTCACCTTATGATCGAAAATAGCGGGCGAACGATAAGAGCTACGAACACGGCGTAGAACAATCATAAGTACGTTACCACAAGACCTAACTTTGGCCAATATAGAGCGAGAAGATCGGAGGTACCCATCAGGGTGATATGGCTGGTTCAAAGTTGGACCAAAACGAGACTTGAGAAATGGGTTGAAACACGGTATCGCGAATAACTCAGGCTGTATGGAACGGATCGAAAAGCTAAGATCAGTGTTGGAAAGGTCGAACCGAGCGCTAACTATAATCCCAAACAACCGAAGCGCTAAGTGTTGAGCAAAACTGAGTTATTAAGCGACAAAGTGGAAAAATAATACCAAAATGGCCAAAAATCACACAAGACCAAGAATACCGAGCAGGCGGTAAGAGATAGCGGGTTGACGTAGAATACTTATAAGTTTGCCTCTACGAGACCTAAAAGTCGGCCATAGACAGCGAGAAGATCGGACCACTCTGGAAGGGTGATACGAGTGGTCAAAAATAGGCAAAAATGAAACATGGCTAAAATGGATTTGACTTGTGCACCATGTAGCTCCGGCTGTATGGCATGGATTGTAAAGCTAGGATATGTTTTGGAAAGGTAACACCCAGCGCTAGATACGACTAGAAGAAAGCAAAGCGCTAACTAGCATGATTTGGAAGTTATTAAACGACAAAGTCGAAAAATGTTACCAAAATTGAAACTCGAGTACATTGGGCCAAAAAGTACAAGTTGTGAAATTTGGACTTACGAGTAAAATACCGAGCAGGCGGTAAGAGATAGAGACTTGGTGTAGAACAATTATAAGTTGGGCGTGTAGAGACGCAACTTTCATTATATGGGGCCAACCCGGTCAGGGTGCTCCAAGTCGGTCGTTTGGTCGGTTTATGGTTTGGGCCGACCACGTGGTGTACCAAGTTGAGGTACCTTTCATGAATTATAACTCGGTCAGTTTGCCACCGAGCGACAAGTTCCGGTGTGATTTGGAATGGTCTTGAGTGGGACTATCAAGCAAAAATACAAATAGAAAATCAGCTTGTCCATGGCCGAAGCTATTAGTGAAACATATAGCAAAATGGGTCCAAAAACGAATGAAATGGGACTTGGACCAAGAATAACGGCAAGTTGGAGAAGAGATAGCAAGTTGACGTAGTACAATTATATTTGGTGCATGGTATGACCAACAAAAAAGTATATGGGGCCAAGGTGCTGGCTGGCCTCCAAAGTGGTGATATGGGCGATACAAAGTGTGTACCCACGTACGAACAAGTATGGAAAAAACAGGGTAAGGTACCAAGTACCATGAATAACTTCGGCTGTAGATGGCCGATTGAGGCAAACGGCATACCGTTGGAAAGGTCTTGGGGAGACCTATCTACCCTGACAGTTTCATGAGGCTGAGTTGAAAGACCACGGAGATATTAGGTGATGATGGTCCAATTCGGGGACCAAGTCGCAGGAAATGGCACTTGACCAAAATCACCCTTGGAAGGTGAATACCGGCTTACCGGTAAGAGATAGCGACTTGGCGTAGAATATTCATAAGTTGGGCGTGTAGAGACGCAACTTTCATTATATGGAAGCAACCCGGTCAGGGTGCTCCAAGTCGGTCGTTTGGTCGGTTTATGGGTTGGGCCGACCACGTGGTGTACCAAGTTGAGGTACTTTTCATGAATTATAACTCGGTCAGTTTGCCACCGAGCGACAAGTTGCGGTGTGTTTTGGAATGGTCTTGAGTGGGACTATCAAGGAAAAATACAAATAGAAAATCAGCTTGTCCATGGCCGAAGCTATTAGCGAAACATAGAGCAAATTGGTACCAAAAACTATGGAAATGGGACTTGTACCAAGAATAACGGCAAGTTGGAGAAGAGATAGCAAGTTGGCGTAGAACAATTATATTTGGTGCATGGTATGACCAACAAAAAAGTATATGGGGCTAAGGTACTGGCTGGCCTCCAAAGTGGAGATATGGGCGATCCAATGTTTGTACCCATGTATGGCAAAAACTGGTAGAGGTACCTTTCATGAATTACTGCTCAGGCTGTATGGCACTTAGCGGGACGCTTGGCTCTGGTATGGAATAGTCTTGAGTGGGACTATCAAGGAAAAATACGAACAAAAAATCACCATGTCCACGGACGAAGGTATTAGCGAAACTTAGAGCGAAATTGCGACCAAGTCGCTGGAAATGGCCCTTGGACCAAGTATACCGTCAAGGCGGTACGAGATAGCGAGTTGACGTGGAATATTTATAAGTTTGCCTCCACGAGACGAAAGTTTAGTTATATGGGGCCAACCCGCTCAGGGTTGTCCAAGTCGGTCATATGGCTGATCGAAATTTTCGACCAAGTACTGAGAAAACAGGGTAAGGTACAGTGTACCTCGAATAACTTCGGCTGTAGATGTCCGAGCGAAGCAAACGGCATAGCGTTGGAAAGGTCTTGAGGTGCTCTAGGCACCCTGAAAGTATGAGAAAGCTATCTGGAAAACTCGTGGAGATATTAGAGAAACATAGGGCCCAAAAGATACCAAGTCGCAGGAAATGGGCCCTCCTTGAACACCCTAAAATCCCAATTACGGCTAAGTTGCAGGCCAGCTAGCGAAGTGAAATGTTCTAGGCATAACTAGAACACGTTAAGGCGCAACTTTATGAATCAGAACTTTTTTCGATATCTGGTCCCCAAAGGGGGGATATGGGCGATCCAAGGATTTTTCCAAGTTTCGGTACTTTTTACGGTATCGCTCATAGCTCCGGCTGTATGCAAGCAAATGACAATCTAAGACATGATTTGGAAAGGTAATGAGTAGTACTAACTTACGTTAGAACACAGCGAAGCGCTATCGGTTCATGGCAAGGCCGATAGAAGCAGTCAAAGATGAAAAATGTTGACAAAATGAACAAAAATTACCTTGGTACGCGAATAGCGGCCAGGGATGAAGAGGTACGAAGGTGGTGTAGAAGAATTATAATTAGGGCTTGGTACGCTCTAAAAGTTTGCCGAAGACCGCAAAGCGCTCAGACCCATAGAAAGTGGCCATTTGGGCCGAACAGTGCGTGCAAAGAGGTGAAAATGCAAAAATTGCACTTTGGGGGGCGATTTGCGGGGGGAAGGAGGGGTCGGAGGGCAAAATGTCCCTTGACCAAAAAGTCTTATCTCGTCGAGATCTACAACATTGCCGAAGACCGCAAAGCGCTAGCTCGCAATCGAAAAATCGAGAATTTGAAAATTTTCTAAGTCTTGGGCTCCCTAAGGAAAAGTTTCAAAAATCACGTTTGTCCCCAATTTTGAAGGGGAAGGAGTCGGTTCCGGGGCATGGTGTCTTCGGCAAAAAGTCTTATCTTTTTGCGTACTTTCGACTAGTTCAATAAAAATTTTTGACCCAAAATTTGTTCGGCGGACCCCTAGGTCGAAAAACCCGAAAAAAGTCGAAAAAAGTCGAAAATGTCGAAAAATGAGAAAACCTCATATTCGGACTCTACACGAGCCCCAGATATTGAAAAGTGAAATCCGCGGTCGATTTGGAACAAAAAATTGACCTAGGCAAAGTTGTATGGAGGTAGGGACCCCTGAGAAAAAAGTTTGGTCCCGAGGCTCCTTGGACCACCAAGTCCCTAGGTCGGACCAAAATCGGAAAAAATCCGACCAAAGTCGAAAGTGTCGAAAATTTTAAAAAACCCCTTTTGGGGCCCTATGGCCTCCCTAGATAATGAAAAGTGAGGTCCGCGGCCGATCCGGAAGAAAAACTTGACCTAGGCAAACTTGTATGACGGTGGGGACCCAAAAAAATTTCGATGAGTGTAGTTTAGACAGGCCGGAAAATGTATCGGTGGTCCGTATCAAGGGACGTCTTTTAGTTCCATGGGGTGGTGGTCGTCGAACAAAATCGCCTAGGTCGACCACCAGAAAGACCAGTCGTGTTGTAATGGATGTTTTGACCACTTTACTAGGGAAACCTAGTAGGTCGAAGCAAATTTGGGGTTCGAGATGAGTTGGTGAAAGTTGGTCCAACCTAGGTGTGCTTGGTGGAGGTTGACCATGAAAGTAGAGCATGATAGGAATGACCATAACTTTGGTTCTAGATGTCGGATCGGTACACTTGAGGCAGTTTTGGAAAGGTGAAGGCCTGCTCTAGCTATGTTTCCTACCAAGCTGAGCGCCTACTAGTGACCCGGAGGAGGTATTAAGGGTCAAAGGCAAAAAGGGGTACCCTAAAGTGCATGTGACCAAGAAAATGGGAAAAACGGTATCGCCTATAGCTCAGGCTGTATGGCTCGGATCGGAAAGCTTGGATATGCGTTGGAAAGGTCTTGACGAGCGCTAGCTATGTGTCCTACCAAGCGAAGCGCTAGGTGTTGAGCAAGTCGGTCATATTAGAGGGCAAAGGTGAAAAATGGTGGTTTAGAGGCGAAAATTCACCTTATGATCGAAAATAGCGGGCGAACGATAAGAGCTACGAACACGGCGTAGAACAATCATAAGTACGTTACCACAAGACCTAACTTTGGCCAATATAGAGCGAGAAGATCGGAGGTACCCATCAGGGTGATATGGCTGGTTCAAAGTTGGACCAAAACGAGACTTGAGAAATGGATTGAAACACGGTATCGCGAATAACTCAGGCTGTATGGAACGGATCGACAAGCTTAGATCAGTGTTGGATAGGTCGAACCGAGCGCTAACTATAATCCCAAACAACCGAAGCGCTAAGTGTTGAGCAAAACTGAGTTATTAAGCGACAAAGTGGAAAAATAATACCAAAATGGCCAAAAATCACACAAGACCAAGAATACCGAGCAAGCGGTAAGAGATAGCGGGTTGACGTAGAATACTTATAAGTTTGCCTCTACGAGACCTAAAAGTCGTCCATAGAAAGCGAGAAGATCGGACCACTCTGGAAGGGTGATACGAGTGGTCAAAAATTAGCAAAAATGAAACATGGCTAAAATGGATTTGACTTGTGCACCATGTAGCTCCGGCTGTATGGCATGGATTGTAGAGCTAGGATATGTTTTGGAAAGGTAACACCCAGCGCTAGATACGACTAGAAGAAAGCAAAGCGCTAACTAGCATGATTTGGAAGTTATTAAGCGTCAAAGTCGAAAAATGTTACCAAAATTGAAACTCGAGTACATTGGGCCAAAAAGTACAAGTTGTGAAATTTGGACTTACGAGTAAAATACCGAGCAGGCGGTAAGAGATAGAGACTTGGTGTAGAACAATTATAAGTTGGGCATGTTATAACCTATATTTGGCCCGAACATAGTCTCGAGATCGGTGGTACCTAAAAGGGTGGTACAGGTGTTAGATGGTTTTCCCAGAGCATAAGCTCCACATGATATGGAAAACGGGAAACATCATAACTTCGGCTGTATGGCATGGAATGGAACGAACAAGGTATCGATGGAAAGAGAAAAGGTAGCGCTAACTATAATTCCTTCCAAGCAAAGCGCTAGCATGTGACCGTTTGGGTGTTATTGTGAGTCAAAGTCAGAAATTGTTACCACGAGAGGCGAAAATCCGACTAAGTCCATGAATACCGGGCTGGCGGTAAGAGATACGGCTTGGCCGTAGAACATTTATAAGTTGGCCAATACAAGACCTAAGTTTCGTCCATAGACGACAAGAAGATCGAAGATACGTGAAGGTGAGATATGGGCGTCCCAAAGTGGGCCTTTGAAAAAGTGACAAACTTCCCTTATAACAGCATACACCAAATATCTCTGGCTCTATGGCACCGAATAAGAAGTTGAGCTCAGCGACAGAAAGGTGATAGTCAGCGCTAAATATCATACGAACAGAGTGAAGCGCTAAAGGGAAAGGATCTTGGTGATATAAGGTGACAAAGTCGAGAAAAGTTGCCTCAAAATCATGAAAAATGTGAAAAAATGGCTAAGTCCCGGGTGCCTTAAGGGCAGGTTAATCGAATGTACCGAGCTGGCGGTACGAGATAGAGACTTGGTGTAGAACAATTATATGTTTGGCATGGCAAGACCTACATTCGGCCAATACAAAGTGAGAAGATCAAAGATACCCGCAAGGGTGATATTGGTGTCCAAAGGAAAAAAGCACTAAGTCTTGGGAAACTTATATGAAGAAAAAGGACCCTGATGGGTCATATAGGATGGATCGAAAAATCGGCTAAGTCCCAAAATGGGGATGTCAGAACTACACTCAAATGTTACCACACCAAGCAAGGCAAACTTATATGAAGCAAAGGACCCTGATGGGTCATATGGTATTTTACGAAAAATCGGCTAAGTCCCAAAATGGGGATGTCAGAACTACACTAAAATGTTACCACACCAAGCAAGGCAAACTTATATGAAGGCAAGGACCCTGATGGGTCATATGGTATGGATCGAAAAATCGGCTAAGTCCCAAAATGGGGATGTCTGAACTACACTCAAATGTTACCACATCAAGCAAGGCAAACTTATATGAAGGAAAGGACCCTGATGGGTCATATGGTATTTTACGAAAAATCGGCTAAGTCCCAAAATGGTGATGTCAGAACTACACTAAAATGTTACCACACCAAGCAAGGCAAACTTATATGAAGGCAAGGACCCTGATGGGTCATATGGTATTTTACGAAAAATCGGCTAAGTCCCAAAATGATGATGTCAGAACTACACTCAAATGTTACCACACCAAGCAAGGCAAACTTATATGAAGCAAAGGACCCTGATGGGTCATATGGTATTGATCGAAAAATCGGCTAAGTCCCAAAATGGTGCTGGGCGTGGACCAGTGGAGGACTACACAATCATGAGGTTTGATATCGACTTGTGTGTTTCAATAGGATACCGATGGTATGGTTTGAACCGATTTGATTTAGCCATTCTGAAGTCATCACTTGGTTGAAGCGCTGAACTAGGGAGGCATCGTTTACATATATATTGGTTTTCGCATGCTCTACTAGGTTAATGTCATGAGGTTGGCTATCGAGCATGCCCAAGTGATAACTTGATTGTGTGCTTGCTTGAATTCTTCACATTTCATACCATCGGTTAGTTGTCGAATCATTCCTCGATCATAACCTTCGTTCTTGGTTCATGTATGCTCTCTTCCACATAGGGCAAGCTAGAATTAACTATCTTACCCAGGACCGCCGAAGCAGCGTGGACCAGGGGAGAACTATACTTTGTCTTGTATGCCCTCTTCCACATAGGGCAAGCTAGAACTAACTATCTTACCCAGGACCGCCGAAGCAGCGTGGACCAGTGGAGGACTATACTTTGTTCATTACACCACAGTATTAAGTATGGTGTCCTCTTCCACATAGGGCAAGCTAGAACTAACTATCTTACCCAGGACCGCCGAAGCAGTGTGGACCAGGGGAGGACTATACTTTATACTTCACACACTAGCCATACTGAAGTCATCACTTGGTTGAAGCGCTGAACTACGGCGGGGTAATCGTTTACAGGTTATAATCATATAGCTGCATGCTCATTAGTAGATAATGGAATATTGTATGGCAATATGAGCATGCCCAAGTGATGACTTTGTTTCAAGCTCAACAGGTAGGGTATTGAGTCCTCTTCCACATAGGGCAAGCTAGAATGAACTATCTTACCCAGGACCGCCGGAGCAGCGTGGACCAGTGGAGGACTCTATACTTTATACTTCACACCACAGTATTGAGTACGACTTGCATAAAGCCCCTAATGAGAACCACGAGGGCTCTCTCAATGTAGAACCACGAGGGCTCTAGTACCGATTCTCTCGGTACGGCTTGGTCCGTGTTCCTTTATGCTTGTACTCTAAGTATTAAGTATTGTGTCCTCTTCCACATAGGGCAAGCTAGAACTAACTATCTTACCCAGGACCGCCGAAGCAGTGTGGACCAGGGGAGGACTATACTTTATACTTCACACACTAGCCATACTGAAGTCATCACTTGGTGGGGGTGAACTACGGCGGTATCTATCGTTTTGGTTCGGTCTATATAGGGTCGCTTGCATGCTCATTCGAATATAATGTAATTGTGTATGGCAATATGAGCATGCCCAAGTGATGACTTTGTTTCAAGCTCAACAGGTAGGGTATTGAGTCCTCTTCCACATAGGGCAAGCTAGAATGAACTATCTTACCCAGGACCGCCGGAGCAGCGTGGACCAGTGGAGGACTCTATACTTTATACTTCACACCACAGTATTGAGTACTTCTTGCATAAAGCCCCTAATGAGAACCACGAGGGCTCTCTCAATGTAGAACCACAAGGGCTCTAGTACCGATTCTCTCGGTACGGCTTGGTCCGTGTTCCTTTATGCTTGTACTCTTAGAAAGTCTCAACCCGGAGGTCTTGACTTTGATTGTCATAGTTGGACTACGACGGGGCATCCGACCATTGCTGATCGAACACCCCTGATTCACCATCTTTCGGGTAGGCGGTACGCGTACCTCCGGACGCGGAAGTCTCAACCCGGAGGTCTTGACTTTGATTGTCATAGTTGGACTACGACGGGGTATCCGACTCATCGAATACCCCAGAAGCACACCATCTTTCGGGTAGGCGGTACGCGTACCTCCGGACGCGGAAGTCTCAACCCGGAGGTCTTGACTTTGATTGTCATAGTTGGACTACGACGGGGTATCCGACTCATCGAATACCCCAGAAGCACACCATCTTTCGGGTAGGCGGTACGCGTACCTCCGGACGCGGAAAGTCTCAACCCGGAGGTCTTGACTTTGGTTGTCATAGTTGGACTATGACGGGGCATCCGACCATTGCTGATCGAACACCCCTGTTACACCATCTTTCGGATAGGCGGTGCGCGACACCACCGACGCGGAAAGTCTCAACCCGGAGGTCTTGACTTTGTATTGTTGGATAGTCCTCTTCCACTATAGGGCAAGCTGGAAACATTCCATTTTACCCAGGACTGCCGAGGCAGCGTGGACCAGGGGAGAACTTCACGGAATCTTCAGGCATCCATGATTGCCATAGTGCGTAAGCCGCCGCTGTGCGCGTCAACTCGTTCCCCGTGAGGAGGAGTCTAGCCGCCGCTAAAAGACGAAGCATTAAGTGTCCTCATTCCACTATAGGGCAAGCTAGAATTAACTATCTTACCCAGGACCGCCGAAGCAGCGTGGACCAGGCGAGGACTATACTTTATACTTCACACCACAGTATTGAGTACGACTTGCATAAAGCCCCTAATGAGAACCACGAGGGCTCTCTCAATGTAGAACCACGAGGGCTCTAGTACCGATTCTCTCGGTACGGCTTGGTCCGTGTTCCTTTATGCTTGTACTCGCGGAAAGTCTCAACCCGGAGGTCTTGACTTTGATTGTCATAGTTGGACTACGACGGGGCATCCGACCATTGCTGACCGAACACCCCTGATTCATCATCTTTCGGATAGGAGGTGCGCCCACCTCCGACGCGGAAGTCTCAACCCGGAGGTTCGGACTTAGAGTTTTTCCCATTTAAAAGTTTTTCTCTTAGCCATACTGAAGTCATCACTTGGTGAACGATTGAACTAGGGCGGGTTAATCGTTTATAGGTATCATGTGGTTTGCATGCTCTCTTAGGTTAAGGTCATGTGGTTGGCTATCGAGCATGCCCAAGTGATGACTTTGTTTCACGCTTGCTTGATTTCTTCATGATTCCCTGTTATATAGTGTAATCATTCGAGAACAGGGAATCTTTGGTTTTGCTCAACAGGTATTGGATGTCAACTTGGTATCTAGATCGCATTAAGTCTCAACCCTTAGGTTCGGACTTGTATAGTGACATCTTGTTACGGTCTTGAGTCTCAACCCGCAGGTTCGGACTACTTAGTGTTTGATCGAATATAATATGGCAACTTGTGCCTAAGTCTCAACCCGCAGGTTCGGACTTCTGTTTATTTGGCCAATGTATGTATAAGGCAACTTGTGCCTAAGTCTCAACCCGCAGGTTCGGACTTGTGTATTTGTTCGAAGTCATGTATAAGGCAACGTGTGCCTAAGTCTCAACCCGCAGGTTCGGACTTGTTAGTGTTTCGTCAACTTTCATATGGCAACTTGTGCCTAAGTCTCAACCCGCAGGTTCGGACTTGTGTATTTGTTCGAAGTCATGTATAAGGCAACTTGTGCCTAAGTCTCAACCCGCAGGTTCGGACTTGTGTATTTGTTCGAAGTCATGTATAAGGCAACGTGTGCCTAAGTCTCAACCCGCAGGTTCGGACTTGTTAGTGTTTCGTCAACTTTCATATGGCAACTTGTGCCTGAGTCTCAACCCGCAGGTTCGGACTTCTATAGTGTTTCGTCAATTATCATATGGCAACTTGTGCCGAAGTCTCAACCCGCAGGTTCGGACTTCTGGAAGGATCACTTGGCCACTAATGATCCTTCCGCAGGTTCACCTACGGAAACCTTGTTACGACTTTTACTTCCTCTAAATCATCAAGTTCGGTCAACTTCGATAAAGCAGACGCGGTTCACGAGGATCCAGCGAACGATCATCTCCAAAGACCTCACTAAATAATCCATCGGTAGTAGCGACGGGCGGTGTGTACAAAGGGCAGGGACGTATTCAACGCTGGCTGATGACCAGCACTTACTAGAAGTTCCGAGTTCATATGGACCATTGCAATCCATAATCCCTACTAAGTGAGTATTTGAGTGATTTCCCGTTCCTCTCGGAATAGGAGACACGCTGCTACCCACATTGTAGCACGCGTGTAGCCCAGAACATCTAAGGGCATCACGGACCTGTTATCGCTCGATCTCATTTTGCTAAACACAAATTGTCCTGCTAAGCAGCGTACCGTAAGTGCACTTGCGCACACGAACAGCGAAGGTGTCAGGTCATACTCCACCGAAAGGTCCTAACCCGTTCCAATCGGCATCGACGCATTAACGCTGACTGCGTTCTAGTTAGCATATGTGAGTCACGTTCGTTATCGGAATTAACCAGACAAATCAATCCACGAACTAAGAACGGCCATGCACCACTACCCTTAAATTTGAGAAAGAGCTATTAATCTGTCTCACCTCCATAAGTTCGGACCTGGTAAGTTTTCCCGTGTTGAGTCAAATTGAACCGCAAGCTCCATTTCATTGTGGTGCCCTTCCGTCAATTCCTTTAAGTTTCAACTTTGCAACCATACTTCCCCCGGAACCTGACTTTGGTTTCCCGGAAGCTACTGAGAGCACCTGGTTGTAGCGTCTCCCAATTGCTAGTTGGCATCGTTTACGGTTAGAACTAGGGCGGTATCTAATCGCCTTCGATCCTCTAACTTTCGTTCTTGATTAAAGAAAGCATCCTTGACAAATGCCTTCGCTTTAGTTAGTCTTACGACGGTCTACGAATTTCACCTCTCGCGCCGTAATACTAGTGTCCCCAACTACTTCTGTTAATCATTACCTCCGGTCTGAGTACAAACCAATGAAAGATTAGACCAAGGTCGTATTCCATTATTCCATGCAAGATTATTCTAGGGCGTTTGGGCACCCTGCTTTAAGCACTCTAATTTGTTCAAGGTAAACGTGAGCGGTCGAGCTCTATGTTACACTTGCACCCGTTGAAGGGCACACCATGACACAGACTTGGTGCCCTACCACACCATTGAGTCGCAACCAGATTCCGACTTGGCCCACCGACCACGGGTTGACCGGGTCGGCGGAGCCGGACTGTGTTGGACAAGTATCAACTTCGAACGTTTTAACCGCAACAATTTTAATATACGCTAGTGGAGCTGGAATTACCGCGGCTGCTGGCACCAGACTTGCCCTCCACTTGATCCTCGTAGAAGGATTTATGCTCTACTCATTCCAATTATGAAACATCATTAAAGAGTTTCATATTGTTATTTCTCGTCACTACCTCCCCGTCCCGGGATTGGGTAATTTACGCGCCTGCTGCCTTCCTTGGATGTGGTAGCCATTTCTCAGGCTCCCTCTCCGGAATCGAACCCTGATTCCCCGTTACCCGTTGCAACCATGGTAGTCCTCTATACTACCATCCATAGTTGATAGGGCAGATATTTGCGAGATCTGTCGTCGGTGCGAGACCATACGATCAGCATCATTATCCAGACTTCAACTCAATGACACGGAGAACCCGCGATTGGTTTGACTAATAAGTGCACCAGTTCCCGCGAGGGTCCTGGCATGTTGCATGTATTAGCTCTAGATTTTCCACAGTTATCCAAGTAACTAGGTTGATGATCTCGTAAATTATAGCTGTTATACTGAGCCTTATGCGGTTTCACATTAAATCTGTTTGTACTTAGACATGCATGGCTTAACCTTTGAGACGAGCGTATATTACTGGTAGGATCAACCAGAATTCCGACTTTGCGTTCGAATGTTCATTGTCCCATTGCACCCGGAGGAGCAAACACCACGTTCTATATGTTGTCAAGTCCGGTAGCACACGGGAGGCGAGCCCCCGTGCGAACCTCATTGCCCTCGTATCACACACACCCGATGCACCGGACAGGCACTTGAGCGGCATTCGACTCCGCTAAGCGCTCGTGCGCCCGATTGTGCATGCGCTGACGGGGCCTTCATACCCCTACCACAGCGACCTTATGCCAAACTTCCATGAATACTTAGGTGAGCTGACAAGGGCCTTCATTTCCCTACCATCAACTAAAGGACACGCTAGGCGCGTCCGATCATTGCAACTGCGGGGCTTTCATACCCCAATCACCACAGTACGCAATTCACCAGAGTTTAATCACAACCCCCCCGGACATGGCACACTATTAACTTGCAACAAAACTTAGTGTGTGCCGGGCACATCGGTTCCACAAAATCATTCCCGATGTACCCCAATTGGGGTTGTGAACGCATCCATGGTCCTCTGACACACCCAACCAAGCGTGGATACTACATACCTCAAACACCCAGTACACTAACAGACAAATCAACATATGGTTGCTTTCCCCCAGACATTTGCCAATCACTTGGCACCCGGACGGGAACTCGCTCCTGATTGCGCCATTGCCACCCATTTGCCAAGAGCGAGTTCTGTATGTAGATTTCATTTGGAAAGACAACCGTGTACTGGATATTCTATCCGACGATTACAGATGACGAGTACGAGACTCGACTACACTCACGGATAATACATTTTGGGTCGAGATTGCTTTCGGGGTTTTCGATTGGTCTTGCGCTTGTAAACGTATAACTTTGACTTGTGGTAACCTCGGTATGTTAGTCGATCACGTGGTTGTGAACTGGGTAAGGGTGGGCAATCTGTTCACTTGCACTCTGGGTAGGAATATGGTGAGCGCTATAGGTTAAAGATCATGGTATGGTTCCATCGTGATGACTTTCGCTAGATAGTAGTATGTTTGGATAGTTATAACGTTTTTGGCCATTTGTTCATAGTGTTCGGTCCATTGAGGAATTCGATTGGTCTTTGCTTCACACACGTGGTCGATCACTTGGATGTGAACTAGGGTGAGATTAAGGTGTTCACTAGTGCTCTTCGGTTTTGGATCAGTAATGAGCACTTGATTGGTTTCGCATATTATGTATCCATAGTGATGACTCTTTCCAGCTTAAGATTTCGTGACCGGTTTCGAATCCTTCCCACGTTCGCTTTTACTTGGTTAGGTTTTCGAGTGTAGATTTGAAAGCAATCTCATGTATGTATCCCATCTGATATAAGCCACTGACAGTTCATGTCACCTCGTTCAACTCTCGCTGGGTCACAGAAGTATGTTACTGCGCCCATTATCCCTACTCGGATAGGTTCGGTTCGTTCGTTTTATACTACGGTGAGTAAACTCAATTTGTGCATCGCATAGCCATGGAAAGCAAGCTTTCGCGGGCCTCTTCGACTGTTTTGATACGAGCTGTGCCCGTGATGCTTGTCATCCCAGGATACTAGACCCCTTTGGACGACCGCATGACCATCAGAAAGTAAATTCCACGTTCGATTTGGGGTGTGAACCCCGAACATAAAGTCTTTGTGTAGAACCACGAGGGCTCTATAGTACCGATTCTCTCGGTACGCTTGGTCCGTGTTCCTTTATGTTCGTACTCTTGTGTGTTTAATATTCATGTTCGATTTGGGATATTTGCTACTGTCACCGTTTGAGTACTATGGGGCTTGAACCCCTAACATAAAGTCTTTGTGTAGAACCACGAGGGCTCTATAGTACCGACTCTCTCGGTACGCTTGGTCCGTGTTCCTTTATGTTCGTACTCTTGTGTGTATAATATTCATGTTCGGTTTGGGATATTTGCTACTTTCACCAGGGTCCCGTTCTTCATACAAGTCTGCCTTGCTAATGTGGTAACTTTTTAGTGTAGTTCTGACATTCCAATTTTGGGACTTAGCCGATTTTTCATATATTTCCATATGACCCATAGGGTCCCTTTCTTCATACAAGCTTGCCTAGGGCGATCGGTCAAAACTCGTCTTACTATTCGATTGGTCTTCGCACTTTCACCCTAGGCAGTTCGCCTAGGTCTGTCTTCTTGAGGAGGCCAAAACCCGAAATAAGGAGGTCCGGCCGACCCAGAAACCTCCCCTGTCTGAACTACACTAACCCGATTTTTCAGGGTCCTCAGCGCCATACAACTTTGCCTAGGTCACTTGTACCCTTGACTTAGGCCATCTGACTTGGTCCGTGTTTCTTCCTAGGGTTCACCTAGGTACTTTGCCTTGCTTCATGTGGTAACTTTTTAGTGTAGTTCTGACATCCCAATTTTGGGACTTAGCCGATTTTTCATGTATTTCCATATGACCCGTAGGGTCCCTTTCTTCATACAAGCTTGCCTAGGGCGATCGGTCAAAACTTGTCTTACTATTCGATTGGTCTTCGCACTTTCACCCTAGGCAGTTCGCCTAGGTCTGTCTTCTTGAGGAGGCCAAAACCCGAAATAAGGAGGTCCGGCCGACCCAGAAACCTCCCCTGTCTGAACTACACTAACCCGATTTTTCAGGGTCCTCAGCGCCATACAACTTTGCCTAGGTCACTTGTACCCTTGACTTAGGCCATCTGACTTGGTCCGTGTTTCTTCCTAGGGTTCACCTAGGTACTTTGCCTTGCTTCATGTGGTAACTTTTTAGTGTAGTTCTGACATCCCAATTTTGGGACTTAGCCGATTTTTCATGTATTTCCATATGACCCGTAGGGTCCCTTTCTTCATACAAGCTTGCCTAGGGCGATCGGTCAAAACTTGTCTTACTATTCGATTGGTCTTCGCACTTTCACCCTAGGCAGTTCGCCTAGGTCTGTCTTCTTGAGGAGGCCAAAACCCGAAATAAGGAGGTCCGGCCGACCCAGAAACCTCCCCTGTCTGAACTACACTAACCCGATTTTTCAGGGTCCTCAGCGCCATACAACTTTGCCTAGGTCACTTGTACCCTTGACTTAGGCCATCTGACTTGGTCCGTGTTTCTTCCTAGGGTTCACCTAGGTACTTTGCCTTGCTTCATGTGGTAACTTTTTAGTGTAGTTCTGACATCCCAATTTTGGGACTTAGCCGATTTTTCATGTATTTCCATATGACCCGTAGGGTCCCTTTCTTCATACAAGCTTGCCTAGGGCGATCGGTCAAAACTTGTCTTACTATTCGATTGGTCTTCGCACTTTCACCCTAGGCAGTTTGCCTAGGTCTGTCTTCTTGAGGAGGCCAAAACCCGAAATAAGGAGGTTCAGCCGACCCAGAAACCTCCCCTGTCAGAACTACACTAACCCGATTTTTCAGGGTCCTCAGCGCCATACAACTTTGCCTAGGTCACTTGTACTCTTGACTTAGGCCATCTGACTTGGTCCGTGTTTCTTCCTAGGGTTCACCTAGGTACTTTGCCTTGCTTGATGTGGTAACTTTTTAGTGTAGTTCAGACATCCCAATTTTGGGACTTAGCCGATTTTTCATGAATTTCCATATGACCCTAAGGGTCCCTTTCTTCATACAAGCTTGCCTAGGGCGATCGGTCAAAACTTGTCTTACTATTCGATTGGTCTTCGCACTTTCACCCTAGGCAGATTGCCTAGGTGTAGCTTCTTGATGAGGCCAAAACCCAAAATAAGGGGGTTCGGCCGACCCAAAAACCTACCCTGTCTAAACTACACTAACCAGATTTTTCAGGGTCCTCAGCGCCATACAACTTTGCCTAGGTCACTTATACTCTTGACTTAGGCCATCTGACTTGGTCCGTGTTTCTTCCTAGGGTTCACCTAGGTACTTTGCCTTGCTTCATGTGGTAACTTTTTAGTGTAGTTCTGACATCCCAATTTTGGGACTTAGCCGATTTTTCATGAATTTCCATATGACCCTCAGGGTCCCTTTCTTCATACAAGCTTGCCTAGGGCGATCGGTCAAAACTTGTCTTACTATTCGATTGGTCTTCGCAGTTTCACCCTAGGCAATTCGCCTAGGTCTGTCTTCTTGAGGAGGCCAAAACCCGAAATAAGGAGGTCCAGCCGACCCTGAAACCTCCCCTGTCTTAACTACACTAACCCGATTTTTCAGGGTCCTCAGCGCCATACAACTTTGCCTAGGTCACTTATACTCTTGACTTAGGCCATCTGACTTGGTCCGTGTTTCTTCCTAGGGTTCACCTAGGTACTTTGCCTTGCTTGATGTGGTAACTTTTTAGTGTAGTTCTGACATCCCAATTTTGGGACTTAGCCGATTTTTCATGTATTTCCATATGACCCATAGGGTCCCTTTCTTCATACAAGCTTGCCTAGGGCGATCGGTCAAAACTTGTCTTACTATTCGATTGGTCTTCGCACTTTCACCCTAGGCAGTTTGCCTAGGTGTAGCTTCTTGAGGAGGTCAAAACCCAAAATAAGGAGGTTCAGCCGACCCAAAAACCTCCCCTGTCTAAACTACACTAACCAGATTTTTCAGGGTCCTCACCGTCATACAACTTTGCCTAGGTCACTTGTTCTCTTGACTTAGGCCATCTGACTTGGTCCGTGTTTCTTGCTAGGGTTCACCTAGGTACTTTGCCTTGCTTGATGTGGTAACTTTTTAGTGTAGTTCAGACATCCCAATTTTGGGACTTAGCCGATTTTTCATGTATTTCCATATGACCCATAGGGTCCCTTTCTTCATACAAGCTTGCCTAGGGCGATCGGTCAAAACTTGTCTTACTATTCGATTGGTCTTCGCACTTTCACCCTAGGCAGTTTGCCTAGGTGTAGCTTCTTGAGGAGGTCAAAACCCAAAATAAGGAGGTTCAGCCGACCCAAAAACCTCCCCTGTCTAAACTACACTAACCAGATTTTTCAGGGTCCTCACCGTCATACAACTTTGCCTAGGTCACTTGCACTCTTGACTTAGGCCATCTGACTTGGTCCGTGTTTCTTGCTAGGGTTCACCTAGGTAGTTTGCCTTGCTTGATGTGGTAACTTTTTAGTGTAGTTCTGACATCCCAATTTTGGGACTTAGCCGATTTTTCATGTATTTCCATATGACCCTTAGGGTCCCTTTCTTCATACAAGCTTGCCTAGGGCGATCGGTCAAAACTTGTCTTACTATTCGATTGGTCTTCGCACTTTCACCCTAGGCAGTTTGCCTAGGTGTAGCTTCTTGATGAGGCCAAAACCCAAAATAAGGGGGTTCGGCCGACCCAAAAACCTACCCTGTCTAAACTACACTAACCAGATTTTTCAGGGTCCTCAGCGCCATACAACTTTGCCTAGGTCACTTGTTCTATTGACTTAGGCCATCTGACTTGGTCCGTGTTTCTTCCTAGGGTTCACCTAGGTACTTTGCCTTGCTTGGTGTGGTAACATTTGAGTGTAGTTCTGACATCCTCATTTTGGGACTTAGCCGATTTTTCGTAAAATGCCATATGACCCATATGGGTCCTTTCCTTCATATAAGTTTGCCTTGCTTGGTGTGGTAACATTTGAGTGTAGTTCTGACATCATCATTTTGGGACTTAGCCGATTTTTCGTCAAATACCATATGACCCATATGGGTCCTTTCCTTCATATAAGTTTGCCTTGCTTGGTGTGGTAACATTTGAGTGTAGTTCTGACATCCCCATTTTGGGACTTAGCCGATTTTTCGTAAAATACCATATGACCCATCAGGGTCCTTTGCTTCATATAAGTTTGCCTTGCTTGGTGTGGTAACATTTGAGTGTAGTTCTGACATCCCCATTTTGGGACTTAGCCGATTTTTCGTAAAATACCATATGACCCATCAGGGTCCTTTGCTTCATATAAGTTTGCCTTGCTTGGTGTGGTAACATTTGAGTGTAGTTCTGACATCACCATTTTGGGACTTAGCCGATTTTTCGTAAAATACCATATGACCCATCAGGGTCCTTTGCTTCATATAAGTTTGCCTTGCTTGGTGTGGTAACATTTGAGTGTAGTTCTGACATCCCCATTTTGGGACTTAGCCGATTTTTCGTAAAATACCATATGACCCATCAGGGTCCTTTGCTTCATATAAGTTTGCCTTGCTTGGTGTGGTAACATTTGAGTGTAGTTCTGACATCCCCATTTTGGGACTTAGCCGATTTTTCGTAAAATACCATATGACCCATATGGGTCCTTTGCTTCAAATAAGTTTGCCTTGCTTGGTGTGGTAACATTTGAGTGTAGTTCTGACATCATCATTTTGGAACTTAGCCGATTTTTCGTAAAATACCATATGACCCATCAGGGTCCTTTGCTTCATATAAGTTTGCCTTGCTTGGTGTGGTAACATTTGAGTGTAGTTCTGACATCATCATTTTGGGACTTAGCCGATTTTTCGTAAAATACCATATGACCCATCAGGGTCCTTGCCTTCATATAAGTTTGCCTTGCTTGGTGTGGTAACACATGAGTGTAGTTCTGACATCCCCATTTTGGGACTTAGCCGATTTTTCGTAAAATACCATAAGACCCATCAGGGTCCTTTGCTTCATATAAGTTTGCCTTGCTTGGTGTGGTAACACATGAGTGTAGTTCTGACATCCCCATTTTGGGACTTAGCCGATTTTTCGACCAATACCATATGACCCATCAGGGTCCTTTGCTTCATATAAGTTTGCCTTGCTTGGTGTGGTAACATTTGAGTGTAGTTCTGACATCCCCATTTTGGGACTTAGCCGATTTTTCGATCCATCCTATATGACCCATCAGGGTCCTTTTTCTTCATATAAGTTTCCCAAGACTTAGTGCTTTTTACCTTTGGACACCAATATCACCCTTACGGGTTTCTTTGATCTTCTCACTTTGTATTGACCAAATGTAGGTCTTGCCATGCCAAACATATAATTGTTCTACACCAAGTCTCTATCTCGTACCGCCAGCTCGGTACATTCGATCAACCTGCCCTTAAGGCACCCGGGACTTAGCCATTTTTTCACATTTTTCATGATTTTGAGGCAACTTTTCTCGACTTTGTCACCTTATATCACCAAGATCCTTTCCCTTTAGCGCTTCACTCTGTTCGTATGATATTTAGCGCTGACTATCACCTTTCTATCGCTGACCTCAACTTCTTATTCGGTGCCATAGAGCCAGAGATATTTGGTGTATGCTGTTATAAGGGAAGTTTGTCACTTTTTCAAAGGCCCACTTTGGGACGCCCATATCTCACCTTCACGTATCTTCGATCTTCTTGTCGTCTATGGACGAAACTTAGGTCTTGTATTGGCCAACTTATAAATGTTCTACGGCCAAGCCGTATCTCTTACCGCCAGCCCGGTATTCATGGACTTAGTCGGATTTTCGCCTCTCGTGGTAACAATTTCTGACTTTGACTCACAATAACACCCGAACGGTCACATGCTAGCGCTTTGCTTGGTAGGAATTATAGTTAGCGCTACCTTTTCTCTTTCCATCGATACCTTGTTCGTTCCATTCCATGCCATACAGCCGAAGTTATGATGTTTCCCGTTTTCCATATCATGTGGAGCTTATGCTCTGGGAAAACCATCTAACACCTGTACCACCCTTTTGGGTACCACCGATCTCGACACTATGTTCGGGCCAAATATAGGTTATAACATGCCCAACTTATAAATGTTCTACACCAAGTCTCTATCTCTTACCGCCTGCTCGGTATTTTACTCGTAAGTCCAAATTTCACAACTTGTACTTTTTGGCCCAATGTACTCGAGTTTCAATTTTGGTAACATTTTTCGACTTTGACGCTTAATAACTTCCAAATCATGCTAGTTAGCGCTTTGCTTTCTTCTAGTCGTATCTAGCGCTGGGTGTTACCTTTCCAAAACACATCCTAGCTTTACAATCCATGCCATACAGCCGGAGCTACATGGTGCACAAGTCAAATCCATTTTAGCCATGTTTCATTTTTGCTAATTTTTGACCACTCGTATCACCCTTCCAGAGTGGTCCGATCTTCTCGCTGTCTATGGACGACTTTTAGGTCTCGTAGAGGCAAACTTATAAGTATTCTACGTCAACCCGCTATCTCTTACCGCCTGCTCGGTATTCTTGGTCTTGTGTGATTTTTGGAAATTTTGGTATTATTTTTCCACTTTGTCGCTTAATAACTCAGTTTTGCTCAACACTTAGCGCTTCGGTTGTTTGGGATTATAGTTAGCGCTCGGTTCGACCTTTCCAACACTGATCTTAGCTTGTCGATCCGTTCCATACAGCCTGAGTTATTCGCGATACCGTGTTTCAACCCATTTCTCAAGTCTCGTTTTGGTCCAACTTTGAACCAGCCATATCACCCTGATGGGTACCTCCGATCTTCTCGCTCTATATTGGCCAAAGTTAGGTCTTGTGGTAACGTACTTATGATTGTTCTACGCCGTGTTCGTAGCTCTTATCGTTCGCCCGCTATTTTCGATCATAAGGTGAATTTTCGCCTCTAAACCACCATTTTTCACCTTTGCCCTCTAATATGACCGACTTGCTCAACACCTAGCGCTTCGCTTGGTAGGACACATAGCTAGCGCTCGTCAAGACCTTTCCAACGCATATCCAAGCTTTCCGATCCGAGCCATACAGCCTGAGCTATAGGCGATACCGTTTTTCCCATTTTCTTGGTCACATGCACTTTAGGGTACCCCTTTTTGCCTTTGACCCTTAATACCTCCTCCGGGTCACTAGTAGGCGCTTAGCTTGGTAGGATACATAGCTAGAGCAGGCCTTCACCTTTCCAAAACTGCCTCAAGTGTACCGATCCGACATCTAGAACCAAAGTTATGGTCATTCCCATCATGCTCTACTTTCATGGTCAACCTCCACCAAGCACACCTAGGTTGGACCAACTTTCACCAACTCATCTCGAACCCCAAATTTGCTTCGACCTACTAGGTTTCCCTAGTAAAGTGGTCAAAACATCCATTACAACACGACTGGTCTTTCTGGTGGTCGACCTAGGCGACTTTGTTCGACGACCACCACCCCATGGAACTAAAAGACGTCCCTTGATACGGACCACCGATACATTTTCCGGCCTGTCTAAACTACACTCATCGAAATTTTTTTGGGTCCCCACCGTCATACAAGTTTCCCTAGGTCAAGTTTTTCTTCCGGATCGGCCGCGGACCTCACTTTTCATTATCTAGGGAGGCCATAGGGCCCCAAAAGGGGTTTTTTAAAATTTTCGACACTTTCGACTTTGGTCGGATTTTTTCCGATTTTGGTCCGACCTAGGGACTTGGTGGTCCAAGGAGCCTCGGGACCAAACTTTTTTCTCAGGGGTCCCTACCTCCATACAACTTTGCCTAGGTCAATTTTTTGTTCCAAATCGACCGCGGATTTCACTTTTCAATATCTGGGGCTCGTGTAGAGCCCGAATATGAGGTTTTCTCATTTTTCGACATTTTCGACTTTTTTCGACTTTTTTCGGGTTTTTCGACCTAGGGGTCCGCCGAACAATTTTTGGGTCAAAAATTTTTATTGAACTAGTCGAAAGTACGCAAAAAGATAAGACTTTTTGCCGAAGACACCATGCCCCGGAACCGACTCCTTCCCCTTCAAAATTGGGGACAAACGTGATTTTTGAAACTTTTCCTTAGGGAGCCCAAGACTTAGAAAATTTTCAAATTCTCGATTTTTCGATTGCGAGCTATCGCTTTGCGGTCTTCGGCAATGTTGTAGATCTCGACGAGATAAGACTTTTTGGTCAAGGGACACTTTGCCTTCCGACCCCTCCTTCCCCCCGCAAATCGCCCACCAAAGTGCAATTTTTGCATTTTCACCTCTTTGCACGCACTGTTCGGCCCAAATGGCCACTTTCTATGGGTCTGAGCGCTTTGCGGTCTTCGGCAAACTTTTAGAGCGTACCAAGTTCTAATTATAATTCTTCTACACCACCTTCGTACCTCTTCATCCCTGGCCGCTATTCGCGTACCAAGGTAATTTTTGTTCATTTTGTCAACATTTTTCATCTTTGACTGCTTATATCGGCCTTGCCATGAACCGATAGCGCTTCGCTGTGTTCTAACGTAAGTTAGTACTGCTCAATACCTTTCCAAATCATGTCTTAGATTGTCATTTGCTTGCATACAGCCGGAGCTATGAGCGATACCGTAAAAAGTACCGAAACTTGGAAAAATCCTTTGATCGCCCATATCCCCCCTTTGGGGGCCAGATATCGAAAAAAGTTCTGATTCAAAAAGTTGCGCATTAACGTGTTCTAGTTATGCCTAGAACATTTGACTTCGCTAGCTGGCCTGCAACTTAGCCGTAATTGGGATTTTAGGGTGTTCTTGGAGGGCCCATTTCCTGCGACTTGGTATCTTTTGGGCCCAATGTTTCTCTAATATCTCCACGAGTTTTCCAGATAGCCTTTTCAAACTTTCAGGGTGCCTAGAACACCTCAAGACCTTTCCAACGCTATGCCGTTTGCCTCGCTCGGACATCTACAGCCAAAGTTATTCGAGGTACACTTTACCTTACCCTGTTTTCTCAGTACTTGGTCGAAAATTTCGATCAGCCATATGACCGACTTGGACAACCCTGAGCGGGTTGGCCCCATATAACTAAACTTTCGTCTCGTGGAGGCAAACTTATAAATATTCCACGTCAACTCGCTATCTCGTACCGCCTTGACGGTATACTTGGTCCAAGGGCCATTTCCAGCGACTTGGTCGCAATTTCGCTCTAAGTTTCGCTAATACCTTCGTCCGTGGACATGGTGATTTTTTGTTCGTATTTTTCCTTGATAGTCCCACTCAAGACTATTCCATACCAGAGCCAAGCGTCCCGCTAAGTGCCATACAGCCTGAGCAGTAATTCATGAAAGGTACCTCTACCAGTTTTTGCCATACTTGGGTACAAACTTTGGATCGCCCATATCTCCACTTTGGAGGCCAGCCAGCACCTTGGCCTCATATACTTTTTTGTTGGTCATACCATGCACCAAATATAATTGTTCTACGCCAACTTGCTATCTCTTCTCCAACTTGCCGTTATTCTTGGTCCAAGTCCCATTTCATTCGTTTTTGGACCCATTTTGCTATATGTTTCACTAATAGCTTCGGCCATGGACAAGCTGATTTTCTATTTGTATTTTTCCTTGATAGTCCCACTCAAGACCATTCCAAAACACACCGCAGCTTGTCGCTCGGTGGCAAACTGACCGAGTTATAATTCATGAAAGGTACCTCAACTTGGTACACCACGTGGTCGGCCCAAACCATAAACCGACCAAACGACCGACTTAGAGCACCCCGACCGGGTTGGCCCCATATAATGAAAGTTGCGTCTCTACACGCCCAACTTATGAATATTCAACGCCAAGTCGCTATCTCTTACCGGTAAGCCGGTATTCACCTTCCAAGGGGGATTTTGGTCAAGTGCCATTTCCTGCGACTTGGTCCCCGAATACGACCATCATCACCTAATATCTCCGTGGTCTTTCAACTCAGCCTCATTAAACTTTCAGGGTAGATAGGTCTCCCCAAGACCTTTCCAACGGTGAGCCGTTTGCCTCGCTCGGCCATCTACAGCCGAAGTTATTAATGGTACTTGGTACCTTACCCTGTTTTTTCCATACTTGTTCGTACTTGGGTACAAACTTTGGATCGCCCATATCTCCACTTTGGAGGCCAGCCAGCACCTTGGCCCCATATACTTTTTTGTTGGTGATACCATGCACCAAATATAATTGTTCTACGCAAGCTTGCTATCTCTTCTCCAACTTGCGGTTATTTTTGACTCAAGTCCCATTTCCATAGTTTTTGGTACCAATTTGCTCTATGTTTCGCTAATAGCTTCGCCCAAGGACTTTGTGATTTTTTGTTCGCATTTTTCCTAAATAGTCCCACTCAAGACTATTCCAAATCACACCTTAGCTTGTCGCTCAGTGCCATACAGCCAGAGTTTTAATTCATGAAAGGTACATCACCTTGGTACACCACGTGGTCGGTCCAAACCATCAACCAACCATATGACCGACTTCGAGTCGAGCTAGCGGCTAGGCTCAATATAATGAAATGCGTGTCTTGATGCGGGCTACTGACGGTCTGAACAATGTAGCTCGCTAGCTCGTCTCTAAACTTGTGTTTTGGTCGAATATTGGGTGTTCATGTACCACTTCGGGTAACATGGACTTTGGTGCAACTTTACCACTTGTGCACTTAATAACTTCCCGGTCATTCAAGTCTTTGCCTTCATACTTTCAGGGTAGTTAGGTCTCGTCGAGACCTTTCCATACATATGCCAAACTCATCGATCGGACATCTATAGCCCGAGTTATTCGCGGTACACCGTACCTTACCCTGTTTTTTCCTCAATTGGGTACAAACCTTGGAACACCCATATCGCCCCTTTAGAGACTAGCTGGCACGTTGGCCTCATATAATGATAAGTGCACCTCAACTAGGGCTACTGACGGTCAGAACATTTCAACTTGCTAGCTCGGGCCCACACTTGTGTTTTTCTCGAATATATGGTTCAAGTGTGCCACTTTGGGCACTTTTGGACATTTTGTCCCCACACAACTTTCTTGCCTTGGTAGATAGGGTCTTCTGATCTTGGGCAAAAAGATGCACCAAGATAAAGTCTAACTTTCGTTCTTGTACCGCAAAGCGCTATCTCAAACACCCGAGGAGATAGAAAGTGATTATGTTCGGTATATCGGTCTTCCATGGCCTACTATGGTAAACCCCTGCAGGTATGCAACCGAAGGTGCTTGGTACATGTATTTGGTGCAATATCGGTGCAAAGTAGGTGTTTCCTTGATCGGGCTATAACTTTCTTGGTTGATGTTGGATTGCTTTGCGGTCTTCGGGGGATAGTTAGGGAACATGTTGGCCAACATTTCCTTATTCCTCAGCCTGGCCGTACCTCTTACCGTCTAGGCGGTATACATGCTCTAAGTTGGAACTTGTGTTCCTTTGGGTAACTTCTCTGACTTTGACGCTTAATAACTTTCGTTCATATGCAGTCTAAGCTCTGCAACTCTCAGGAAAGCTAGTACTACTCATTTCCTTTCCATATCAGTCTTTGGCTTGTCGATCCGATGTCTACAGCCTTACTTATTCACGTTCCCTGTGAAGGTAGGTTTTTGCCCATTTTCCAGTTCATGTGGTAACATTCCCAGACTTTGCCGGCTTTCTCTTCATGTGGTAACTTGCTTGCTCATGTGGTAACTTGGAAGTGTATTTCTGACAGACCCAATCTGGGACTTAGCCGATTTTTCTCTGCATATTATATGGATCCATCACTAGGCCATCTTGCTTGCTCATGTGGTAACTTGGAAGTGTATTTCTGACAGACCCAATCTGGGACTTAGCCGATTTTTCTCTTCATATCATATGGATCCATCACTAGGCCATCTTGCTTGCTTGTGTGGTAACTTGATAGTGTATGTCTGACAGACCCAATCTGGGACTTAGCCGATTTTTCTCTTCATATCATATGGATCCATCACTAGGCCATCTTGCTTGCTTGTGTGGTAACTTGGAAGTGTATTTCTGACAGACCCAATCTGGGACTTAGCCGATTTTTCTCTTCATATTATATGGATCCTGGACTTAGCCGATTTTTCTCTTCATATCATATGGATCCATCACTAGGCCATCTTGCTTGCTTGTGTGGTAACTTGGAAGTGTATTTCTGACAGACCCAATCTGGGACTTAGCCGATTTTTCTCTTCATATTATATGGATCCTGGACTTAGCCGATTTTTCTCTTCATATCATATGGATCCATCACTAGGCCATCTTGCTTGCTTGTGTGGTAACTTGGAAGTGTATTTCTGACAGACCCAATCTGGGACTTAGCCGATTTTTCTCTTCATATTATATGGATCCTGGACTTAGCCGATTTTTCTCTTCATATCATATGGATCCATCATTAGGCCATCTTGCTTGCTTGTGTGGTAACTTGATAGTGTATTTCCGACAGACCCAATCTCGGACTTAGCCGATTTTTCTCTTCATATTATATGGTTCCATCACTAGGCCATCTTGCTTGCTTGTGTGGTATCTTGAAAGTGTATGTCTGACAGACCCAATCTCGGACTTAGCCGATTTTTCTCTTCATATAATATGGATCCTGGACTTAGCCTGTTATTAGGTTATTATATATGGATCCTGGACTTAGCCGATTATTAGGTTATTATATATGGATCCTGGACTTAGCCGATTTTTCTCTTCATATAATATGGATCCGGGACTTAGCCGATTATTAGGTTATTATATATGGATCCTGGACTTAGCCGATATTTCTCTTCATATAATATGGATCCGGGACTTAGCCAATTTTTCCCAGATTGATTGGATGATTAAGTCCGAGATGGCTTAAAGTAGGGATGCTGTATTAAGATGAGAGATGTAGAAGATCAAGATTCATCTCCATGCAGCATCCCATACATCTCGCAGCATCCTAACATATGTTTTTCTTAGAATTTATGAAAAATCGACTAAGTCCGAGATGCCTTTAAGTAGGGATGCTGTATTGAGATGGGAGATGTAGAAGATCAAGATTCATCTCCATGCAGCATCCCATTCATCTCCCAGCATCCTAACATATGTTTTTCTTAGAATTTATGAAAAATCGACTAAGTCCGAGATGCCTTTAGGTAGGGATGCTGTATTGAGATGGGAGATGTAGGAGATCAAGATACATCTCCATGCAACATCCCATTCATCTCGCAGCATCCTAACATATGAATTTCTATGAATTTATGAAAAATCGACTAAGTCCGAGATGCCTTTAAGTAGGGATGCTGTATTGAGATGGGAGATGTAGGAGATCAAGATTCATCTCCATGCAGCATCCCATTTATCTCCCAGCATCCTAACATATGAATTTCTTAGAATTTATGAAAAATCGACTAAGTCCGAGACGCCTTTAAGTAGGGATGCTGTATTAAGATGGGAGATGAAGAAGATCAAGATTCATCTCCATCCAGCATCCCATTCATCTCGCAGAATCCTAACATATGAATTTCTAAGAATTTATGAAAAATCGACTAAGTCCGAGATGGCTTTAAGTAGGGATGCTGTATTAAGATGGGAGATGTAGGAGATCAAGATTCATCTCCATGCAGCATCTCATTCATCTCCCAGCATCCTAACATATGAATTTCTTAGAATTTATGAAAAATCGACTAAGTCCGAGATGCATTTAAGTAGGGATGCTGTATTAAGATGGGAGATGGAGTAGATCAAGATTCATCTCCATGCAGCATCCCATTCATCTCGCAGCATCCTAACATATGAATTTCTATGAATTTATGAAAAATCGACTAAGTCCGAGATGGCTTTAAGTAGGGATGCTGTATTGAGATGAGAGATGTAGGAGATCAAGATTCATCTCCATGCAGCATCTCATTCATCTCCCAGCATCCTAACATATGAATTTCTTAGAATTTATGAAAAATCGACTAAGTCCGAGATGCCTTTAAGTAGGGATGCTGTATTAAGATGGGAGATGAAGAAGATCAAGATTCATCTCCATGCAGCATCCCATTCATCTTGCAGCATCCTAACATATGAATTTCTATGAATTTATGAAAAATCGACTAAGTCCGAGATGGCTTTAAGTAGGGATGCTGTATTGAAATGAGAGATGTAGGAGATCAAGATTCATCTCCATGCAGCATCCCATTCATCTCCCAGCATCCTAACATATGAATTTCTTAGAATTTATGAAAAATCGACTAAGTCCGAGATGCCTTTAAGTAGGGATGCTGTATTAAGATGGGAGATGAAGAAGTCCAAGATTCATCTCCATGCAGCATCCCATTCATCTCGCAGTATCCTAACATATGTTTTTCTTAGAATTTATGAAAAATCGACTAAGTCCGAGATGCCTTTAAGTAGGGATGCTGTATTAAGATGGGAGATGAAGAAGATCAAGATTCATCTCCATGCAGCATCCCATTCATCTCGCAGCATCCTAACATATGTTTTTCTTAGAATTTATGAAAAATCGACTAAGTCCGAGATGGCTTTAAGTAAGGATGCTGTATTGAGATGAGCGATGTAGGAGATCAAGATTCATCTCCATGCAGCATCCCATTCATCTCCCAGCATCCTGACATATGAATTTCTTAGAATTTATGAAAAATCGACTAAGTCCGAGATGGCTTTAAGTAGGGATGCTGTATTAAGATGGGAGATGTAGGAGATCAAGATTCATCTCCATGCAGCATCCCATTCATCTCCCAGCATCCTAACATATGAATTTCTTAGAATTTATGAAAAATCGACTAAGTCCGAGATGGCTTTAAGTTGGGATGCTGTATTAAGATGGGAGATGAAGAAGATCAAGATTCATCTCCATGCAGCATCCCATTCATCTCCCAGCATCCTAACATATGAATTTCTTAGAATTTATGAAAAATCGACTAAGTCCGAGATGCCTTTAAGTAGGGATGCTGTATTAAGACGGGAGATGAAGAAGATCAAGATTCATCTCCATGCAGCATCCCATTCATCTCGCAGCATCATAACATATGTTTTTCTTAGAATTTATGAAAAATCGACTAAGTCCGAGATGCCTTTAAGTAGGGATGCTGTTTTGAGATGGGAGATGAAGAAGATCAAGATTTATCTACATGCAGCATCCCATTCATCTCTCAGCATCCTAACATATGTTTTTCGTAGAATTTATGAAAAATCGACTAAGTCCGAGATGCCTTTAAGTAGGGATGCTGTATTGAGATGGGAGATGCAGAAGATCATGATTCATCTCCATGCAGCATCCCATTCATCTCGCAGCATCCAAACATATGTTTTTCTAAGAATTTATGAAAAATCGACTAAGTCCGAGATGCCTTTAAGTAGGGATGCTGTATTGAGATGGGAGATGAAGAAGATCAAGATTCATCTCCATGCAGCATCTCATTCATCTCGCAGCATCCTAACATATGTTTTACTTAGAAGTTATGAAAAATCGACTGACTCCGAGATGCCTGTAAGTAGGGATGCTGTATTAAGATGGGAGATGAAGAAGATCAAGATTCATCTCCATGCAGCATCCCATTCATCTCGCAGCATCCTAACATATGAATTTCTAAGAATTTATGAAAAATCGACTAAGTCCGAGATGCCTTTAAGTAGGGATGCTGTATTGAGATGGGAGATGTAAAAGATCAATATTCATCTCCATGAGGCATCCCATTCATCAACCAGCATCCTAACATATGTTTTTCTCAGAATTTATGAAAAATCGACTAAGTCAGAGATGCCTTTAAGTAGGGATGCTGTATTAAGATGGGAGATGAAAAAGATCAAGATTCATCTCCATGCAGCATCCCATTCATCTCGCAGCATCCTAACATATGTTTTTCTTAGTATTTATGAAAAATCGACTAAGTCCGAGATGCCTTCAAGTAGGGATGCTGTATTAAGATGGAAGATGTAGAAGATCAAGATTCATCTCCATGCAGCATCCCATTCATCTCCCAGCATCCTAACATATGTTTTTCTATGAATTTATGAAAAATCGACTAAGTCCGAGATGCCTTTAAGTAGGGATGCTGTATTAAGATGGGAGATGAAGAAGATCAAGATTCATCTCCATGCAGCATCCCATTCATCTCGCAGCACCCTAACATATGTTTTTCTTAGAATTTATGAAAAATCGACTAAGTCCGAGATGCCCTTAAGTAGGGATGCTGTATTGAGATGGGAGATGAAGAAGATCAAGATTCATCTCCATGCAGCATCCCATTCATCTCGCAGAATCCTAACATATGAATTTCTTAGAATTTATGAAAAATCGACTAAGTCCGCGATGCATTTAAGTAGGGATGCTGTATTAAGATGGGAGATGAAGAAGATCAAGATTCATCTCCATGCAGCATCCCATTCATCTCCCAGCATCCTAACATATGAATTTCTATGAATTTATGAAAAATCGACTAAGTCCGAGATGCCTTTAAGTAGGGATGCTGTATTGAGATGGGAGATGTAGGAGATCAAGATTCATCTCCATGCAGCATCCCATTTATCTCCCAGCATCCTAACATATGAATTTCTTAGAATTTATGAAAAATCGACTAAGTCCGAGATGCCTTTTAGTAGGGATGCTGTATTGAGATGGGAGATGGAGAAGATCAAGATTCATCTCCATGCAGCATCCCATTCATCTCCCAGCATCCTAACATATGAATTTCTATGATTTTATGAAAAATCGACTAAGTCAGAGATGCCTTTAAGTAGGGATGCTGTATTAAGATGGGAGATGAAAAAGATCAAGATTCATCTCCATGCAGCATCCCATTCATCTCCCAGCATCCTAACATATGAATTTCTTAGAATTTATGAAAAATCGACTTAGTTCGAGATGCCTTTAAGTAGGGATGCTGTATTGAGATGAGAGATGTAGGAGATCAAGATTCATCTCTATGCAGCATCTTATTCATCTCGCAGCATCCTAACATATGTTTTTCTTAGATTTTATGAAAAATTGACTAAGTCCGAGATGCCTTTAAGTGGGGATGCTGTATTGAGATGGGAGATTAAGAAGATCAAGATTCATCTCCATGCAGCATCCCATTCATCTCGCAACATCCTAACATATGTTTTTCTTAGAATTTATGAAAAATCGACTAAGTCCGAGATGCCCTTAAGTAGGGATGCTGTATTGAGATGGGAGATGAAGAAGATCAAGATTCATCTTCATTCAGCATCCCATTCATCTCGCAGAATCCTAACATATGAATTTCTTAGAATTTATGAAAAATCGACTAAGTCCGCGATGCATTTAAGTAGGGATGCTGTATTAAGATGGGAGATGAAGAAGATCAAGATTCATCTCCATGCAGCATCCCATTCATCTCCCAGCATCCTAACATATGAATTTCTATGAATTTATGAAAAATCGAATAAGTCCGAGATGCCTTTAAGTAGGGATGCTGTATTGAGATGGGAGATGTAGGAGATCAAGATTCATCTCCATGCAGCATCCCATTCATCTCCCAGCATCCTAACATATGAATTTCTTAGAATTTATGAAAAATCGACTAAGTCCGCGATGCCTTTAAGTAGGGATGCTGCATGGAGATGAGAGATGTAGGAGATCAAGATTCATCTCCATGCAGCATCCCATTCATCTCGCAGCATCCTAACATATGAATTTCTATGAATTTATGAAAAATCGACTAAGTCCGAGATGGCTTTAAGTAGGGATGCTGTATTGAGATGAGAGATGTAGGAGATCAAGATTCATCTCCATGCAGCATCCCATTCATCTCGCAGCATCCTAACATATGAATTTCTATGAATTTATGAAAAATCGACTAAGTCCGAGATGCCTTTAAGTAGGGATGCTGTATTGAGACGGGAGATGTAGGAGATCAAGATTCATCTCCATGCAGCATCCCATTCATCTCGCAGCATCCTTACATATGAATTTCTATGAATTTATGAAAAATCGACTAAGTCCGAGATGGCTTTAAGTAGGGATGCTGTATTGAGATGAGAGATGAAGGAGATCAAGATTCATCTCCATGCAGCATCCCATTCATCTCGCAGCATCCTAACATATGAATTTCTATGAATTTATGAAAAATCGACTAAGTCCGAGATGCCTTTAAGTAGGGATGCTGTATTGAGATGAGAGATGTAGGAGATCAAGATTCATCTCCATGCAGCATCCCATTCATCTCGCAGCATCCTTACATATGAATTTCTATGAATTTATGAAAAATCGACTAAGTCCGAGATGGCTTTAAGTAGGGATGCTGTATTGAGATGAGAGATGAAGGAGATCAAGATTCATCTCCATGCAGCATCCCATTCATCTCGCAGCATCCTAACATATGAATTTCTATGAATTTATGAAAAATCGACTAAGTCCGAGATGCCTTCAAGTAGGGATGCTGTATTAAGATGGGAGATGAAGAAGATCAAGATTCATCTCCATGCAGCATTCCATTCATCTCCCAGCATCCTAACATATGAATTTCTTAGAATTTATGAAAAATCGACTAAGTTCGAGATGGCTTTAAGTAGGGATGCTGTATTAAGATGGGAGATGTAGGAGATCAAGATTCATCTCCATGCAGCATCCCATTCATCTCCCAGCATCCTAACATATGAATTTCTTAGAATTTATGAAAAATCGACTAAGTCCGAGATGCCTTTAAGTAGGGATGGTGTATTAAGATGGGAGATGAAGAAGATCAAGATTCATCTCCATGCAGCATCCCATTCATCTCGCAGCATCCTAACATATGAATTTCTATGAATTTATGAAAAATCGACTAAGTCCGAGATGCCTTTAAGTAGGGATGCTGTATTGAGATGAGAGATGTAGGAGATCAAGATTCATCTCCAAGCAGCATCCCATTCATCTCGCAGCATCCTTACATATGAATTTCTATGAATTTATGAAAAATCGACTAAGTCCGAGATGGCTTTAAGTAGGGATGCTGTATTGAGATGAGAGATGTAGGAGATCAAGATTCATCTCCATGCAGCATCCCATTCATCTCGCAGCATCCTCACATATGAATTTCTATGAATTTATGAAAAATCGACTAAGTCCGAGATGCCTTTAAGTAGGGATGCTGTATTGAGATGGGAGATGATGAAGATCAAGATTTATCTCCATGCAGCATCCCATTCATCTCGGAGCATCCTTACATATGAATTTCTTAGAATTCATGAAAAATCGACTAAGTCCGAGATGCCTTTAAGTAGGGATGCTGTATCGAGATGGGAAATGAAGAAGATCAAGATTCGTCTCCATGCAGCATCCCATTCATCTCGCAGCATCCTAACATATGTTTTTCTTAGATTTTATGAAAAATCGACTAAGTCCGAGATGCCTTTAAGTAGGGATGCTGTATTAAGATGGGAGATGAAGAAGATCAAGATTCATCTCCATGCAGCATCCCATTCATCTCGCAGCATCCTAACATATGAATTTCTAAGAATTTATGAAAAATCGACTAAGTCCGAGATGCCTTTAAGTAGGGATGCGGTATTAAGATGGGAGATGAAGAAGATCAAGATTCGTCTCCATGCAGCATCCCATTTATCTCGCAGCATCCTAACATATGTTTTTCTTAGAATTTATGAAAAATCGACTAAGTCCGAGATGCCTTTAAGTAGGGATGCTGTATTAAGATGGGAGATGAAGAATATCAAGATTCATCTCCATGCAGTATCCCATTCATCTCGCAGCATCCTAACATATTGTTTTCTTAGAATTTATGAAAAATTGACTAAGTCCGAGATGCCTTTAAGTAGGGATGCTGTTTTAAGATGGGAGATGAAGAAGATCAACATTCATCTCCATGCAGCATCCCATTTATCTCGCAGCATCCTAACATGAGTTTTTCTTAGAATTTATGAAAAATCGACTAAGTCCGAGATGCCTTTAAGTAGGGATGCTGTATTAAGATGGGAGATGAAGAAGATCAAGATTCATCTCCATGCAGCATCCCATTCATCTCGCAGCATCCTAACATATGTTTTTCTTAGATTTTATGAAAAATCGACTAAGTCCGAGATGCCTTTAAGTAGGGATGCTGTATTAAGATGGGAGATGGAGAAGATCAAGATTCATCTCCATGCAGCATTCCATTCATCTCGCAGCATCCTAACATATTGTTTTCTTAGAATTTATGAAAAATCGACTAAGTCCGAGATGCCTTTAAGTAGGGATGCTGTATTAAGATGGGAGATGGAGAAGATCAAGATTCATCTCCATGCAGCATCCCATTCATCTCGCAGCATCCTAACATATGTTTTTCTTAGAATTTATGAAAATTCGACTAAGTCCGAGATGCCTTTAAGTAGGGATGCTGTATTAAGATGGGAGATGAAGAAGATCAAGATTCATCTCCATGCAGCATCCCATTCATCTCGCAGCATCCTAACACATGTTTTTCTTAGAATTTATGAAAAATCGACTAAGTCCGAGATGCCTTTAAGTAGGGATGCTGTATTAAGATGGGAGATGAAGAAGATCAAGATTCATCTCCATGCAGCATCCCATTCATCTCGCAGCATCCAAACATATGTTTTTCTTAGAATTTATGAAAAATCGACTAAGTCCGAGATGCCTTTAAGTAGGGATGCTGTATTGAGATGGGAGATGAAGAAGATCAAGATTCATCTCCATGCAGCATCCCATTCATCTCGCTGCATCCTAACATAAGTTTTTCTTAGAATTTATGAAAAATCGACTAAGTCCGAGATGCCTTTAAGTAGGGATGCTGTATTTGAATGGGAGATGAAGAAGATCAAGATTCATCTCCATGCAGCATCCCATTCATCTCGCAGCATCCTAACATATGTTTTTTTTAGAATTTATGAAAAATCGACTAAGTCGGAGATGCCTTTAAGTAGGGATGCTTTATTAACATGGGAGATGTAGGAGGTCAAGATACATCTCCATGCAGCATCCCATTCATCTCGCAGCATCCGAACATATGTTTTTCTTAGAATTTATGAAAAATCGACTAAGTCCGAGATGCCCTTAAGTAGGGATGCTGTATTAAGATGGGAGATGAAGAAGATCAAGATTCATCTCCATGCAGCATCCCATTCATCTCGCAGCATCCAAACATATGTTTTTCTTAGAATTTATGAAAAATCGACTAAGTCCGAGATGCCTTTAAGTAGGGATGCTGTATTGAGATGGGAGATGAAGAAGATCAAGATTCATCTCCATGCAGCATCCCATTCATCTCGCTGCATCCTAACATAAGTTTTTCTTAGAATTTATGAAAAATCGACTAAGTCCGAGATGCCCTTAAGTAGGGATGCTGTATTAAGATGGGAGATGAAGAAGATCAAGATTCATCTCCATGCAGCATCCCATTCATCTCGCAGCATCCTAACATATGTTTTTCTTAGAATTTATGAAAAATCGACTAAGTCCGAGATGCCTTTAAGTAGGGATGCTGTATTAAGATGGGAGATGAAGAAGATCAAGATTCATCTCCATGCAGCATCCCATTCATCTCGCAGCATCCTAACATATGTTTTTCTTAGAATTTATGAAAAATCGACTAAGTCGGAGATGCCTTTAAGTAGGGATGCTGTATTAACATGGGAGATGTAGGAGATCAAGGTTCATCTCCATGCAGCATCCTATTCATCTCGCAGCATCCTAACATATGAATTTCTTAGGATTTATGAAAAATCGACTAAGTCCGAGATGCCTTTAAGTAGGGATGCTGTATTGAGATGGGAGATGTAGGAGATCAAGATTCATCTCCATGCAGCATCCCATTCATCTCCCAGCATCCTAACATATGCTTTTCTAAGAATTTATGAAAAATCGACTAAGTCTGAGATGCCTGTAAGAAGGGATGCTGTATTAAGATGGGAGATGAAGAAGATCAAGATTCATCTCCATGCAGCATCCCATTCATCTCGCAGCATCCTAACATATGTTTTTCTTAGAATTTATGAAAAATCGACTAAGTCCGAGATGCCTTTAGGTAGGGATGCTGTGTTAAGATGGGAGATGAAGAAGATCAAGATTCATCTCCATGCAGCATCCCATTCATTTCCCAGCATCCTAACATATGTTTTTCTTAGAATTTACGAAAAATCGACTAAGTCCCAGATGCCTTTAAGTAGGGATGCTGTATTAAGATGGGAGATGGAGTAGATCAAGATTCATCTCCATGCAGCATCCCATTCATCTCGCAGCATCCTAACATATGAATTTCTATGAATTTATGAAAAATCGACTAAGTCCGAGATGGCTTTAAGTAGGGATGCTGTATTGAGATGAGAGATGTAGGAGATCAAGATTCATCTCCATGCAGCATCTCATTCATCTCCCAGCATCCTAACATATGAATTTCTTAGAATTTATGAAAAATCGACTAAGTCCGAGATGCCTTTAAGTAGGGATGCTGTATTAAGATGGGAGATGAAGAAGATCAAGATTCATCTCCATGCAGCATCCCATTCATCTTGCAGCATCCTAACATATGAATTTCTATGAATTTATGAAAAATCGACTAAGTCCGAGATGGCTTTAAGTAGGGATGCTGTATTGAAATGAGAGATGTAGGAGATCAAGATTCATCTCCATGCAGCATCCCATTCATCTCCCAGCATCCTAACATATGAATTTCTTAGAATTTATGAAAAATCGACTAAGTCCGAGATGCCTTTAAGTAGGGATGCTGTATTAAGATGGGAGATGAAGAAGATCAAGATTCATCTCCATGCAGCATCCCATTCATCTCGCAGTATCCTAACATATGTTTTTCTTAGAATTTATGAAAAATCGACTAAGTCCGAGATGCCTTTAAGTAGGGATGCTGTATTAAGATGGGAGATGAAGAAGATCAAGATTCATCTCCATGCAGCATCCCATTCATCTCGCAGCATCCTAACATATGTTTTTCTTAGAATTTATGAAAAATCGACTAAGTCCGAGATGGCTTTAAGTAAGGATGCTGTATTGAGATGAGCGATGTAGGAGATCAAGATTCATCTCCATGCAGCATCCCATTCATCTCCCAGCATCCTGACATATGAATTTCTTAGAATTTATGAAAAATCGACTAAGTCCGAGATGGCTTTAAGTAGGGATGCTGTATTAAGATGGGAGATGTAGGAGATCAAGATTCATCTCCATGCAGCATCCCATTCATCTCCCAGCATCCTAACATATGAATTTCTTAGAATTTATGAAAAATCGACTAAGTCCGAGATGGCTTTAAGTAGGGATGCTGTATTAAGATGGGAGATGAAGAAGATCAAGATTCATCTCCATGCAGCATCCCATTCATCTCCCAGCATCCTAACATATGAATTTCTTAGAATTTATGAAAAATCGACTAAGTCCGAGATGCCTTTAAGTAGGGATGCTGTATTAAGACGGGAGATGAAGAAGATCAAGATTCATCTCCATGCAGCATCCCATTCATCTCGCAGCATCATAACATATGTTTTTCTTAGAATTTATGAAAAATCGACTAAGTCCGAGATGCCTTTAAGTAGGGATGCTGTTTTGAGATGGGAGATGAAGAAGATCAAGATTTATCTACATGCAGCATCCCATTCATCTCTCAGCATCCTAACATATGTTTTTCGTAGAATTTATGAAAAATCGACTAAGTCCGAGATGCCTTTAAGTAGGGATGCTGTATTGAGATGGGAGATGCAGAAGATCATGATTCATCTCCATGCAGCATCCCATTCATCTCGCAGCATCCAAACATATGTTTTTCTAAGAATTTATGAAAAATCGACTAAGTCCGAGATGCCTTTAAGTAGGGATGCTGTATTGAGATGGGAGATGAAGAAGATCAAGATTCATCTCCATGCAGCATCTCATTCATCTCGCAGCATCCTAACATATGTTTTACTTAGAAGTTATGAAAAATCGACTGACTCCGAGATGCCTGTAAGTAGGGATGCTGTATTAAGATGGGAGATGAAGAAGATCAAGATTCATCTCCATGCAGCATCCCATTCATCTCGCAGCATCCTAACATATGAATTTCTAAGAATTTATGAAAAATCGACTAAGTCCGAGATGCCTTTAAGTAGGGATGCTGTATTGAGATGGGAGATGTAAAAGATCAATATTCATCTCCATGAGGCATCCCATTCATCAACCAGCATCCTAACATATGTTTTTCTCAGAATTTATGAAAAATCGACTAAGTCAGAGATGCCTTTAAGTAGGGATGCTGTATTAAGATGGGAGATGAAAAAGATCAAGATTCATCTCCATGCAGCATCCCATTCATCTCGCAGCATCCTAACATATGTTTTTCTTAGTATTTATGAAAAATCGACTAAGTCCGAGATGCCTTCAAGTAGGGATGCTGTATTAAGATGGAAGATGTAGAAGATCAAGATTCATCTCCATGCAGCATCCCATTCATCTCCCAGCATCCTAACATATGTTTTTCTATGAATTTATGAAAAATCGACTAAGTCCGAGATGCCTTTAAGTAGGGATGCTGTATTAAGATGGGAGATGAAGAAGATCAAGATTCATCTCCATGCAGCATCCCATTCATCTCGCAGCACCCTAACATATGTTTTTCTTAGAATTTATGAAAAATCGACTAAGTCCGAGATGCCCTTAAGTAGGGATGCTGTATTGAGATGGGAGATGAAGAAGATCAAGATTCATCTCCATGCAGCATCCCATTCATCTCGCAGAATCCTAACATATGAATTTCTTAGAATTTATGAAAAATCGACTAAGTCCGCGATGCATTTAAGTAGGGATGCTGTATTAAGATGGGAGATGAAGAAGATCAAGATTCATCTCCATGCAGCATCCCATTCATCTCCCAGCATCCTAACATATGAATTTCTATGAATTTATGAAAAATCGACTAAGTCCGAGATGCCTTTAAGTAGGGATGCTGTATTGAGATGGGAGATGTAGGAGATCAAGATTCATCTCCATGCAGCATCCCATTTATCTCCCAGCATCCTAACATATGAATTTCTTAGAATTTATGAAAAATCGACTAAGTCCGAGATGCCTTTAAGTAGGGATGCTGTATTGAGATGGGAGATGGAGAAGATCAAGATTCATCTCCATGCAGCATCCCATTCATCTCCCAGCATCCTAACATATGAATTTCTATGAATTTATGAAAAATCGAATAAGTCCGAGATGCCTTTAAGTAGGGATGCTGTATTGAGATGGGAGATGTAGGAGATCAAGATTCATCTCCATGCAGCATCCCATTCATCTCCCAGCATCCTAACATATGAATTTCTTAGAATTTATGAAAAATCGACTAAGTCCGCGATGCCTTTAAGTAGGGATGCTGTATTAAGATGGGAGATGAAGAAGATCAAGATTCATCTCCATGCAGCATCCCATTCATCTCGCAGCATCCTAACATATGTTTTTCTTAGAATTTATGAAAAAGCGACTAAGTCCGAGATGCATTTAAGTAGGGATGCTGTATTAGGATGGGAGATGAAGTAGATCAAGATTCATCTCCATGCAGCATCCCATTCATCTCGCAGCATCCTAACATATTGTTTTCTTAGAATTTATGAAAAATCGACTAAGTCCGAGATGCCTTTAAGTAGGGATGCTGTATTGAGATGGGAGATGAAGAAGATCAAGATTTATCTCCATGCAGCATCCCATTCATCTCGCAGCATCCTAACATATCAATTTCTTAGAATTTATGAAAAATCGACTAAGTCCGAGATGCCTTTAAGTAGGGATGCTGTATTAAGATGGGAGATGAAGAAGATCAAGATTCATCTCCATGCAGCATCCCATTCATCTCCCAGCATCCTAACATATGTTTTTCTATGAATTTATGAAAAATCGACTAAGTCCGAGATCCCTTTAAGTAGGGATGCTGTATTAAGATGAGAGATGAAGAAGATCAAGATTCATCTCCATGCAGCATCCCATTCATCTCGCAGCATCCTAACATATGTTTTTCTTAGAATTTATGAAAAATAGACTAAGTCCGAGATGCCTTTAAGTAGGGATGCTGTATTGAGATGGGAGATGAAGAAGATCAAGATTCATCTCCATGCAGCATCCCATTCATCGCGCAGCATCCTAACATATGTTTTTCTTATAATTTATGAAAAATCGACTAAGTCCGAGATGCCTTTAAGTAGGGATGCTGTATTAAGATGAGAGATGAAGAAGATCAAGATTCATCTCCATGCAGCATCCCATTCATCTCGCAGCATCCTAACATATGTTTTTCTTAGAATTTATGAAAAATCGACTAAGTCCGAGATGGCTTTAAGTAGGGATGCTGTATTGAGATGAGAGATGTAGGAGATCAAGATGCATCTCCATGCAGCATCCCATTCATCTCGCAGCATCCTAACATATGAATTTCTATGAATTTATGAAAAATCGACTAAGTCCGAGATGCCTTTAAGTAGGGATGCTGTATTGAGATGGGAGATGTAAAAGATCAATATTCATCTCCATGAGGCATCCCATTCATCAACCAGCATCCTAACATATGTTTTTCTCAGAATTTATGAAAAATCGACTAAGTCAGAGATGCCTTTAAGTAGGGATGCTGTATTAAGATGGGAGATGAAAAAGATCAAGATTCATCTCCATGCAGCATCCCATTCATCTCGCAGCATCCTAACATATGTTTTTCTTAGAATTTATGAAAAATAGACTAAGTCCGAGATGCCTTTAAGTAGGGATGCTGTATTGAGATGGGAGATGAAGAAGATCATGATTCATCTCCATGCAGCATCCCATTCATCTCGCAGCATCCAAACATATGTTTTTCTAAGAATTTATGAAAAATCGACTAAGTCCGAGATGCCTTTAAGTAGGGATGCTGTATTGAGATGGGAGATGAAGAAGATCAAGATTCATCTCCATGCAGCATCTCATTCATCTCGCAGCATCCTAACATATGTTTTACTTAGAAGTTATGAAAAATCGACTGACTCCGAGATGCCTGTAAGTAGGGATGCTGTATTAAGATGGGAGATGAAGAAGATCAAGATTCATCTCCATGCAGCATCCCATTCATCTCGCAGCATCCTAACATATGAATTTCTAAGAATTTATGAAAAATCGACTAAGTCCGAGATGCCTTTAAGTAGGGATGCTGTATTGAGATGGGAGATGTAAAAGATCAATATTCATCTCCATGAGGCATCCCATTCATCAACCAGCATCCTAACATATGTTTTTCTCAGAATTTATGAAAAATCGACTAAGTCAGAGATGCCTTTAAGTAGGGATGCTGTATTAAGATGGGAGATGAAAAAGATCAAGATTCATCTCCATGCAGCATCCCATTCATCTCGCAGCATCCTAACATATGTTTTTCTTAGAATTTATGAAAAATAGACTAAGTCCGAGATGCCTTTAAGTAGGGATGCTGTATTGAGATGGGAGATGAAGAAGATCAAGATTCATCTCCATGCAGCATCCCATTCATCGCGCAGCATCCTAACATATGTTTTTCTTATAATTTATGAAAAATCGACTAAGTCCGAGATGCCTTTAAGTAGGGATGCTGTATTAAGATGAGAGATGAAGAAGATCAAGATTCATCTCCATGCAGCATCCCATTCATCTCGCAGCATCCTAACATATGAATTTCTTAGAATTTATGAAAAATCGACTAAGTTCGAGATGGCTTTAAGTAGGGATGCTGTATTAAGATGGGAGATGTAGGAGATCAAGATTCATCTCCATGCAGCATCCCATTCATCTCCCAGCATCCTAACATATGAATTTCTTAGAATTTATGAAAAATCGACTAAGTCCGAGATGCCTTTAAGTAGGGATGGTGTATTAAGATGGGAGATGAAGAAGATCAAGATTCATCTCCATGCAGCATCCCATTCATCTCGCAGCATCCTAACATATGAATTTCTATGAATTTATGAAAAATCGACTAAGTCCGAGATGCCTTTAAGTAGGGATGCTGTATTGAGATGAGAGATGTAGGAGATCAAGATTCATCTCCAAGCAGCATCCCATTCATCTCGCAGCATCCTTACATATGAATTTCTATGAATTTATGAAAAATCGACTAAGTCCGAGATGGCTTTAAGTAGGGATGCTGTATTGAGATGAGAGATGTAGGAGATCAAGATTCATCTCCATGCAGCATCCCATTCATCTCGCAGCATCCTCACATATGAATTTCTATGAATTTATGAAAAATCGACTAAGTCCGAGATGCCTTTAAGTAGGGATGCTGTATTGAGATGGGAGATGATGAAGATCAAGATTTATCTCCATGCAGCATCCCATTCATCTCGGAGCATCCTTACATATGAATTTCTTAGAATTCATGAAAAATCGACTAAGTCCGAGATGCCTTTAAGTAGGGATGCTGTATCGAGATGGGAAATGAAGAAGATCAAGATTCGTCTCCATGCAGCATCCCATTCATCTCGCAGCATCCTAACATATGTTTTTCTTAGATTTTATGAAAAATCGACTAAGTCCGAGATGCCTTTAAGTAGGGATGCTGTATTAAGATGGGAGATGAAGAAGATCAAGATTCATCTCCATGCAGCATCCCATTCATCTCGCAGCATCCTAACATATGAATTTCTAAGAATTTATGAAAAATCGACTAAGTCCGAGATGCCTTTAAGTAGGGATGCGGTATTAAGATGGGAGATGAAGAAGATCAAGATTCGTCTCCATGCAGCATCCCATTTATCTCGCAGCATCCTAACATATGTTTTTCTTAGAATTTATGAAAAATCGACTAAGTCCGAGATGCCTTTAAGTAGGGATGCTGTATTAAGATGGGAGATGAAGAATATCAAGATTCATCTCCATGCAGTATCCCATTCATCTCGCAGCATCCTAACATATTGTTTTCTTAGAATTTATGAAAAATTGACTAAGTCCGAGATGCCTTTAAGTAGGGATGCTGTTTTAAGATGGGAGATGAAGAAGATCAACATTCATCTCCATGCAGCATCCCATTTATCTCGCAGCATCCTAACATGAGTTTTTCTTAGAATTTATGAAAAATCGACTAAGTCCGAGATGCCTTTAAGTAGGGATGCTGTATTAAGATGGGAGATGAAGAAGATCAAGATTCATCTCCATGCAGCATCCCATTCATCTCGCAGCATCCTAACATATGTTTTTCTTAGATTTTATGAAAAATCGACTAAGTCCGAGATGCCTTTAAGTAGGGATGCTGTATTAAGATGGGAGATGGAGAAGATCAAGATTCATCTCCATGCAGCATTCCATTCATCTCGCAGCATCCTAACATATTGTTTTCTTAGAATTTATGAAAAATCGACTAAGTCCGAGATGCCTTTAAGTAGGGATGCTGTATTAAGATGGGAGATGGAGAAGATCAAGATTCATCTCCATGCAGCATCCCATTCATCTCGCAGCATCCTAACATATGTTTTTCTTAGAATTTATGAAAATTCGACTAAGTCCGAGATGCCTTTAAGTAGGGATGCTGTATTAAGATGGGAGATGAAGAAGATCAAGATTCATCTCCATGCAGCATCCCATTCATCTCGCAGCATCCTAACACATGTTTTTCTTAGAATTTATGAAAAATCGACTAAGTCCGAGATGCCTTTAAGTAGGGATGCTGTATTGAGATGGGAGATGAAGAAGATCAAGATTCATCTCCATGCAGCATCCCATTCATCTCGCAGCATCCAAACATATGTTTTTCTTAGAATTTATGAAAAATCGACTAAGTCCGAGATGCCTTTAAGTAGGGATGCTGTATTGAGATGGGAGATGAAGAAGATCAAGATTCATCTCCATGCAGCATCCCATTCATCTCGCTGCATCCTAACATAAGTTTTTCTTAGAATTTATGAAAAATCGACTAAGTCCGAGATGCCTTTAAGTAGGGATGCTGTATTTGAATGGGAGATGAAGAAGATCAAGATTCATCTCCATGCAGCATCCCATTCATCTCGCAGCATCCTAACATATGTTTTTTTTAGAATTTATGAAAAATCGACTAAGTCGGAGATGCCTTTAAGTAGGGATGCTTTATTAACATGGGAGATGTAGGAGGTCAAGATACATCTCCATGCAGCATCCCATTCATCTCGCAGCATCCGAACATATGTTTTTCTTAGAATTTATGAAAAATCGACTAAGTCCGAGATGCCCTTAAGTAGGGATGCTGTATTAAGATGGGAGATGAAGAAGATCAAGATTCATCTCCATGCAGCATCCCATTCATCTCGCAGCATCCAAACATATGTTTTTCTTAGAATTTATGAAAAATCGACTAAGTCCGAGATGCCTTTAAGTAGGGATGCTGTATTGAGATGGGAGATGAAGAAGATCAAGATTCATCTCCATGCAGCATCCCATTCATCTCGCTGCATCCTAACATAAGTTTTTCTTAGAATTTATGAAAAATCGACTAAGTCCGAGATGCCCTTAAGTAGGGATGCTGTATTAAGATGGGAGATGAAGAAGATCAAGATTCATCTCCATGCAGCATCCCATTCATCTCGCAGCATCCTAACATATGTTTTTCTTAGAATTTATGAAAAATCGACTAAGTCCGAGATGCCTTTAAGTAGGGATGCTGTATTAAGATGGGAGATGAAGAAGATCAAGATTCATCTCCATGCAGCATCCCATTCATCTCGCAGCATCCTAACATATGTTTTTCTTAGAATTTATGAAAAATCGACTAAGTCGGAGATGCCTTTAAGTAGGGATGCTGTATTAACATGGGAGATGTAGGAGATCAAGGTTCATCTCCATGCAGCATCCTATTCATCTCGCAGCATCCTAACATATGAATTTCTTAGGATTTATGAAAAATCGACTAAGTCCGAGATGCCTTTAAGTAGGGATGCTGTATTGAGATGGGAGATGTAGGAGATCAAGATTCATCTCCATGCAGCATCCCATTCATCTCCCAGCATCCTAACATATGCTTTTCTAAGAATTTATGAAAAATCGACTAAGTCTGAGATGCCTGTAAGAAGGGATGCTGTATTAAGATGGGAGATGAAGAAGATCAAGATTCATCTCCATGCAGCATCCCATTCATCTCGCAGCATCCTAACATATGTTTTTCTTAGAATTTATGAAAAATCGACTAAGTCCGAGATGCCTTTAGGTAGGGATGCTGTGTTAAGATGGGAGATGAAGAAGATCAAGATTCATCTCCATGCAGCATCCCATTCATTTCCCAGCATCCTAACATATGTTTTTCTTAGAATTTACGAAAAATCGACTAAGTCCCAGATGCCTTTAAGTAGGGATGCTGTATTAAGATGGGAGATGGAGTAGATCAAGATTCATCTCCATGCAGCATCCCATTCATCTCGCAGCATCCTAACATATGAATTTCTATGAATTTATGAAAAATCGACTAAGTCCGAGATGGCTTTAAGTAGGGATGCTGTATTGAGATGAGAGATGTAGGAGATCAAGATTCATCTCCATGCAGCATCTCATTCATCTCCCAGCATCCTAACATATGAATTTCTTAGAATTTATGAAAAATCGACTAAGTCCGAGATGCCTTTAAGTAGGGATGCTGTATTAAGATGGGAGATGAAGAAGATCAAGATTCATCTCCATGCAGCATCCCATTCATCTTGCAGCATCCTAACATATGAATTTCTATGAATTTATGAAAAATCGACTAAGTCCGAGATGGCTTTAAGTAGGGATGCTGTATTGAAATGAGAGATGTAGGAGATCAAGATTCATCTCCATGCAGCATCCCATTCATCTCCCAGCATCCTAACATATGAATTTCTTAGAATTTATGAAAAATCGACTAAGTCCGAGATGCCTTTAAGTAGGGATGCTGTATTAAGATGGGAGATGAAGAAGATCAAGATTCATCTCCATGCAGCATCCCATTCATCTCGCAGTATCCTAACATATGTTTTTCTTAGAATTTATGAAAAATCGACTAAGTCCGAGATGCCTTTAAGTAGGGATGCTGTATTAAGATGGGAGATGAAGAAGATCAAGATTCATCTCCATGCAGCATCCCATTCATCTCGCAGCATCCTAACATATGTTTTTCTTAGAATTTATGAAAAATCGACTAAGTCCGAGATGGCTTTAAGTAAGGATGCTGTATTGAGATGAGCGATGTAGGAGATCAAGATTCATCTCCATGCAGCATCCCATTCATCTCCCAGCATCCTGACATATGAATTTCTTAGAATTTATGAAAAATCGACTAAGTCCGAGATGGCTTTAAGTAGGGATGCTGTATTAAGATGGGAGATGTAGGAGATCAAGATTCATCTCCATGCAGCATCCCATTCATCTCCCAGCATCCTAACATATGAATTTCTTAGAATTTATGAAAAATCGACTAAGTCCGAGATGGCTTTAAGTAGGGATGCTGTATTAAGATGGGAGATGAAGAAGATCAAGATTCATCTCCATGCAGCATCCCATTCATCTCCCAGCATCCTAACATATGAATTTCTTAGAATTTATGAAAAATCGACTAAGTCCGAGATGCCTTTAAGTAGGGATGCTGTATTAAGACGGGAGATGAAGAAGATCAAGATTCATCTCCATGCAGCATCCCATTCATCTCGCAGCATCATAACATATGTTTTTCTTAGAATTTATGAAAAATCGACTAAGTCCGAGATGCCTTTAAGTAGGGATGCTGTTTTGAGATGGGAGATGAAGAAGATCAAGATTTATCTACATGCAGCATCCCATTCATCTCTCAGCATCCTAACATATGTTTTTCGTAGAATTTATGAAAAATCGACTAAGTCCGAGATGCCTTTAAGTAGGGATGCTGTATTGAGATGGGAGATGCAGAAGATCATGATTCATCTCCATGCAGCATCCCATTCATCTCGCAGCATCCAAACATATGTTTTTCTAAGAATTTATGAAAAATCGACTAAGTCCGAGATGCCTTTAAGTAGGGATGCTGTATTGAGATGGGAGATGAAGAAGATCAAGATTCATCTCCATGCAGCATCTCATTCATCTCGCAGCATCCTAACATATGTTTTACTTAGAAGTTATGAAAAATCGACTGACTCCGAGATGCCTGTAAGTAGGGATGCTGTATTAAGATGGGAGATGAAGAAGATCAAGATTCATCTCCATGCAGCATCCCATTCATCTCGCAGCATCCTAACATATGAATTTCTAAGAATTTATGAAAAATCGACTAAGTCCGAGATGCCTTTAAGTAGGGATGCTGTATTGAGATGGGAGATGTAAAAGATCAATATTCATCTCCATGAGGCATCCCATTCATCAACCAGCATCCTAACATATGTTTTTCTCAGAATTTATGAAAAATCGACTAAGTCAGAGATGCCTTTAAGTAGGGATGCTGTATTAAGATGGGAGATGAAAAAGATCAAGATTCATCTCCATGCAGCATCCCATTCATCTCGCAGCATCCTAACATATGTTTTTCTTAGTATTTATGAAAAATCGACTAAGTCCGAGATGCCTTCAAGTAGGGATGCTGTATTAAGATGGAAGATGTAGAAGATCAAGATTCATCTCCATGCAGCATCCCATTCATCTCCCAGCATCCTAACATATGTTTTTCTATGAATTTATGAAAAATCGACTAAGTCCGAGATGCCTTTAAGTAGGGATGCTGTATTAAGATGGGAGATGAAGAAGATCAAGATTCATCTCCATGCAGCATCCCATTCATCTCGCAGCACCCTAACATATGTTTTTCTTAGAATTTATGAAAAATCGACTAAGTCCGAGATGCCCTTAAGTAGGGATGCTGTATTGAGATGGGAGATGAAGAAGATCAAGATTCATCTCCATGCAGCATCCCATTCATCTCGCAGAATCCTAACATATGAATTTCTTAGAATTTATGAAAAATCGACTAAGTCCGCGATGCATTTAAGTAGGGATGCTGTATTAAGATGGGAGATGAAGAAGATCAAGATTCATCTCCATGCAGCATCCCATTCATCTCCCAGCATCCTAACATATGAATTTCTATGAATTTATGAAAAATCGACTAAGTCCGAGATGCCTTTAAGTAGGGATGCTGTATTGAGATGGGAGATGTAGGAGATCAAGATTCATCTCCATGCAGCATCCCATTTATCTCCCAGCATCCTAACATATGAATTTCTTAGAATTTATGAAAAATCGACTAAGTCCGAGATGCCTTTAAGTAGGGATGCTGTATTGAGATGGGAGATGGAGAAGATCAAGATTCATCTCCATGCAGCATCCCATTCATCTCCCAGCATCCTAACATATGAATTTCTATGAATTTATGAAAAATCGAATAAGTCCGAGATGCCTTTAAGTAGGGATGCTGTATTGAGATGGGAGATGTAGGAGATCAAGATTCATCTCCATGCAGCATCCCATTCATCTCCCAGCATCCTAACATATGAATTTCTTAGAATTTATGAAAAATCGACTAAGTCCGCGATGCCTTTAAGTAGGGATGCTGTATTAAGATGGGAGATGAAGAAGATCAAGATTCATCTCCATGCAGCATCCCATTCATCTCGCAGCATCCTAACATATGTTTTTCTTAGAATTTATGAAAAAGCGACTAAGTCCGAGATGCATTTAAGTAGGGATGCTGTATTAGGATGGGAGATGAAGTAGATCAAGATTCATCTCCATGCAGCATCCCATTCATCTCGCAGCATCCTAACATATTGTTTTCTTAGAATTTATGAAAAATCGACTAAGTCCGAGATGCCTTTAAGTAGGGATGCTGTATTGAGATGGGAGATGAAGAAGATCAAGATTTATCTCCATGCAGCATCCCATTCATCTCGCAGCATCCTAACATATCAATTTCTTAGAATTTATGAAAAATCGACTAAGTCCGAGATGCCTTTAAGTAGGGATGCTGTATTAAGATGGGAGATGAAGAAGATCAAGATTCATCTCCATGCAGCATCCCATTCATCTCCCAGCATCCTAACATATGTTTTTCTATGAATTTATGAAAAATCGACTAAGTCCGAGATCCCTTTAAGTAGGGATGCTGTATTAAGATGAGAGATGAAGAACATCAAGATTCATCTCCATGCAGCATCCCATTCATCTCGCAGCATCCTAACATATGTTTTTCTTAGAATTTATGAAAAATAGACTAAGTCCGAGATGCCTTTAAGTAGGGATGCTGTATTGAGATGGGAGATGAAGAAGATCAAGATTCATCTCCATGCAGCATCCCATTCATCGCGCAGCATCCTAACATATGTTTTTCTTATAATTTATGAAAAATCGACTAAGTCCGAGATGCCTTTAAGTAGGGATGCTGTATTAAGATGAGAGATGAAGAAGATCAAGATTCATCTCCATGCAGCATCCCATTCATCTCGCAGCATCCTAACATATGTTTTTCTTAGAATTTATGAAAAATCGACTAAGTCCGAGATGGCTTTAAGTAGGGATGCTGTATTGAGATGAGAGATGTAGGAGATCAAGATGCATCTCCATGCAGCATCCCATTCATCTCGCAGCATCCTAACATATGAATTTCTATGAATTTATGAAAAATCGACTAAGTCCGAGATGCCTTTAAGTAGGGATGCTGTATTGAGATGGGAGATGTAAAAGATCAATATTCATCTCCATGAGGCATCCCATTCATCAACCAGCATCCTAACATATGTTTTTCTCAGAATTTATGAAAAATCGACTAAGTCAGAGATGCCTTTAAGTAGGGATGCTGTATTAAGATGGGAGATGAAAAAGATCAAGATTCATCTCCATGCAGCATCCCATTCATCTCGCAGCATCCTAACATATGTTTTTCTTAGTATTTATGAAAAATCGACTAAGTCCGAGATGCCTTCAAGTAGGGATGCTGTATTAAGATGGAAGATGTAGAAGATCAAGATTCATCTCCATGCAGCATCCCATTCATCTCCCAGCATCCTAACATATGTTTTTCTATGAATTTATGAAAAATCGACTAAGTCCGAGATGCCTTTAAGTAGGGATGCTGTATTAAGATGGGAGATGAAGAAGATCAAGATTCATCTCCATGCAGCATCCCATTCATCTCGCAGCACCCTAACATATGTTTTTCTTAGAATTTATGAAAAATCGACTAAGTCCGAGATGCCCTTAAGTAGGGATGCTGTATTGAGATGGGAGATGAAGAAGATCAAGATTCATCTCCATGCAGCATCCCATTCATCTCGCAGAATCCTAACATATGAATTTCTTAGAATTTATGAAAAATCGACTAAGTCCGCGATGCATTTAAGTAGGGATGCTGTATTAAGATGGGAGATGAAGAAGATCAAGATTCATCTCCATGCAGCATCCCATTCATCTCCCAGCATCCTAACATATGAATTTCTATGAATTTATGAAAAATCGACTAAGTCCGAGATGCCTTTAAGTAGGGATGCTGTATTGAGATGGGAGATGTAGGAGATCAAGATTCATCTCCATGCAGCATCCCATTTATCTCCCAGCATCCTAACATATGAATTTCTTAGAATTTATGAAAAATCGACTAAGTCCGAGATGCCTTTAAGTAGGGATGCTGTATTGAGATGGGAGATGGAGAAGATCAAGATTCATCTCCATGCAGCATCCCATTCATCTCCCAGCATCCTAACATATGAATTTCTATGAATTTATGAAAAATCGAATAAGTCCGAGATGCCTTTAAGTAGGGATGCTGTATTGAGATGGGAGATGTAGGAGATCAAGATTCATCTCCATGCAGCATCCCATTCATCTCCCAGCATCCTAACATATGAATTTCTTAGAATTTATGAAAAATCGACTAAGTCCGCGATGCCTTTAAGTAGGGATGCTGTATTAAGATGGGAGATGAAGAAGATCAAGATTCATCTCCATGCAGCATCCCATTCATCTCGCAGCATCCTAACATATGTTTTTCTTAGAATTTATGAAAAAGCGACTAAGTCCGAGATGCATTTAAGTAGGGATGCTGTATTAGGATGGGAGATGAAGTAGATCAAGATTCATCTCCATGCAGCATCCCATTCATCTCGCAGCATCCTAACATATTGTTTTCTTAGAATTTATGAAAAATCGACTAAGTCCGAGATGCCTTTAAGTAGGGATGCTGTATTGAGATGGGAGATGAAGAAGATCAAGATTTATCTCCATGCAGCATCCCATTCATCTCGCAGCATCCTAACATATCAATTTCTTAGAATTTATGAAAAATCGACTAAGTCCGAGATGCCTTTAAGTAGGGATGCTGTATTAAGATGGGAGATGAAGAAGATCAAGATTCATCTCCATGCAGCATCCCATTCATCTCCCAGCATCCTAACATATGTTTTTCTATGAATTTATGAAAAATCGACTAAGTCCGAGATCCCTTTAAGTAGGGATGCTGTATTAAGATGAGAGATGAAGAAGATCAAGATTCATCTCCATGCAGCATCCCATTCATCTCGCAGCATCCTAACATATGTTTTTCTTAGAATTTATGAAAAATAGACTAAGTCCGAGATGCCTTTAAGTAGGGATGCTGTATTGAGATGGGAGATGAAGAAGATCAAGATTCATCTCCATGCAGCATCCCATTCATCGCGCAGCATCCTAACATATGTTTTTCTTATAATTTATGAAAAATCGACTAAGTCCGAGATGCCTTTAAGTAGGGATGCTGTATTAAGATGAGAGATGAAGAAGATCAAGATTCATCTCCATGCAGCATCCCATTCATCTCGCAGCATCCTAACATATGTTTTTCTTAGAATTTATGAAAAATCGACTAAGTCCGAGATGGCTTTAAGTAGGGATGCTGTATTGAGATGAGAGATGTAGGAGATCAAGATGCATCTCCATGCAGCATCCCATTCATCTCGCAGCATCCTAACATATGAATTTCTATGAATTTATGAAAAATCGACTAAGTCCGAGATGCCTTTAAGTAGGGATGCTGTATTGAGATGGGAGATGTAAAAGATCAATATTCATCTCCATGAGGCATCCCATTCATCAACCAGCATCCTAACATATGTTTTTCTCAGAATTTATGAAAAATCGACTAAGTCAGAGATGCCTTTAAGTAGGGATGCTGTATTAAGATGGGAGATGAAAAAGATCAAGATTCATCTCCATGCAGCATCCCATTCATCTCGCAGCATCCTAACATATGTTTTTCTTAGAATTTATGAAAAATAGACTAAGTCCGAGATGCCTTTAAGTAGGGATGCTGTATTGAGATGGGAGATGAAGAAGATCATGATTCATCTCCATGCAGCATCCCATTCATCTCGCAGCATCCAAACATATGTTTTTCTAAGAATTTATGAAAAATCGACTAAGTCCGAGATGCCTTTAAGTAGGGATGCTGTATTGAGATGGGAGATGAAGAAGATCAAGATTCATCTCCATGCAGCATCTCATTCATCTCGCAGCATCCTAACATATGTTTTACTTAGAAGTTATGAAAAATCGACTGACTCCGAGATGCCTGTAAGTAGGGATGCTGTATTAAGATGGGAGATGAAGAAGATCAAGATTCATCTCCATGCAGCATCCCATTCATCTCGCAGCATCCTAACATATGAATTTCTAAGAATTTATGAAAAATCGACTAAGTCCGAGATGCCTTTAAGTAGGGATGCTGTATTGAGATGGGAGATGTAAAAGATCAATATTCATCTCCATGAGGCATCCCATTCATCAACCAGCATCCTAACATATGTTTTTCTCAGAATTTATGAAAAATCGACTAAGTCAGAGATGCCTTTAAGTAGGGATGCTGTATTAAGATGGGAGATGAAAAAGATCAAGATTCATCTCCATGCAGCATCCCATTCATCTCGCAGCATCCTAACATATGTTTTTCTTAGAATTTATGAAAAATAGACTAAGTCCGAGATGCCTTTAAGTAGGGATGCTGTATTGAGATGGGAGATGAAGAAGATCAAGATTCATCTCCATGCAGCATCCCATTCATCGCGCAGCATCCTAACATATGTTTTTCTTATAATTTATGAAAAATCGACTAAGTCCGAGATGCCTTTAAGTAGGGATGCTGTATTAAGATGAGAGATGAAGAAGATCAAGATTCATCTCCATGCAGCATCCCATTCATCTCGCAGCATCCTAACATATGTTTTTCTTAGAATTTATGAAAAATCGACTAAGTCCGAGATGCCTTTAAGTAGGGATGCTGTATTGAGATGGGAGATGAAGAAGATCAAGATTTATCTCCATGCAGCATCCCATTCATCTCGCAGCATCCTAACATATCAATTTCTTAGAATTTATGAAAAATCGACTAAGTCCGAGATGCCTTTAAGTAGGGATGCTGTATTAAGATGGGAGATGAAGAAGATCAAGATTCATCTCCATGCAGCATCCCATTCATCTCCCAGCATCCTAACATATGTTTTTCTATGAATTTATGAAAAATCGACTAAGTCCGAGATCCCTTTAAGTAGGGATGCTGTATTAAGATGAGAGATGAAGAAGATCAAGATTCATCTCCATGCAGCATCCCATTCATCTCGCAGCATCCTAACATATGTTTTTCTTAGAATTTATGAAAAATAGACTAAGTCCGAGATGCCTTTAAGTAGGGATGCTGTATTGAGATGGGAGATGAAGAAGATCATGATTCATCTCCATGCAGCATCCCATTCATCTCGCAGCATCCAAACATATGTTTTTCTAAGAATTTATGAAAAATCGACTAAGTCCGAGATGCCTTTAAGTAGGGATGCTGTATTGAGATGGGAGATGAAGAAGATCAAGATTCATCTCCATGCAGCATCTCATTCATCTCGCAGCATCCTAACATATGTTTTACTTAGAAGTTATGAAAAATCGACTGACTCCGAGATGCCTGTAAGTAGGGATGCTGTATTAAGATGGGAGATGAAGAAGATCAAGATTCATCTCCATGCAGCATCCCATTCATCTCGCAGCATCCTAACATATGAATTTCTAAGAATTTATGAAAAATCGACTAAGTCCGAGATGCCTTTAAGTAGGGATGCTGTATTGAGATGGGAGATGTAAAAGATCAATATTCATCTCCATGAGGCATCCCATTCATCAACCAGCATCCTAACATATGTTTTTCTCAGAATTTATGAAAAATCGACTAAGTCAGAGATGCCTTTAAGTAGGGATGCTGTATTAAGATGGGAGATGAAAAAGATCAAGATTCATCTCCATGCAGCATCCCATTCATCTCGCAGCATCCTAACATATGTTTTTCTTAGTATTTATGAAAAATCGACTAAGTCCGAGATGCCTTCAAGTAGGGATGCTGTATTAAGATGGAAGATGTAGAAGATCAAGATTCATCTCCATGCAGCATCCCATTCATCTCCCAGCATCCTAACATATGTTTTTCTATGAATTTATGAAAAATCGACTAAGTCCGAGATGCCTTTAAGTAGGGATGCTGTATTAAGATGGGAGATGAAGAAGATCAAGATTCATCTCCATGCAGCATCCCATTCATCTCGCAGCACCCTAACATATGTTTTTCTTAGAATTTATGAAAAATCGACTAAGTCCGAGATGCCCTTAAGTAGGGATGCTGTATTGAGATGGGAGATGAAGAAGATCAAGATTCATCTCCATGCAGCATCCCATTCATCTCGCAGAATCCTAACATATGAATTTCTTAGAATTTATGAAAAATCGACTAAGTCCGCGATGCATTTAAGTAGGGATGCTGTATTAAGATGGGAGATGAAGAAGATCAAGATTCATCTCCATGCAGCATCCCATTCATCTCCCAGCATCCTAACATATGAATTTCTATGAATTTATGAAAAATCGACTAAGTCCGAGATGCCTTTAAGTAGGGATGCTGTATTGAGATGGGAGATGTAGGAGATCAAGATTCATCTCCATGCAGCATCCCATTTATCTCCCAGCATCCTAACATATGAATTTCTTAGAATTTATGAAAAATCGACTAAGTCCGAGATGCCTTTAAGTAGGGATGCTGTATTGAGATGGGAGATGGAGAAGATCAAGATTCATCTCCATGCAGCATCCCATTCATCTCCCAGCATCCTAACATATGAATTTCTATGAATTTATGAAAAATCGAATAAGTCCGAGATGCCTTTAAGTAGGGATGCTGTATTGAGATGGGAGATGTAGGAGATCAAGATTCATCTCCATGCAGCATCCCATTCATCTCCCAGCATCCTAACATATGAATTTCTTAGAATTTATGAAAAATCGACTAAGTCCGCGATGCCTTTAAGTAGGGATGCTGTATTAAGAGGGGAGATGAAGAAGATCAAGATTCATCTCCATGCAGCATCCCATTCATCTCGCAGCATCCTAACATATGTTTTTCTTAGAATTTATGAAAAAGCGACTAAGTCCGAGATGCATTTAAGTAGGGATGCTGTATTAGGATGGGAGATGAAGTAGATCAAGATTCATCTCCATGCAGCATCCCATTCATCTCGCAGCATCCTAACATATTGTTTTCTTAGAATTTATGAAAAATCGACTAAGTCCGAGATGCCTTTAAGTAGGGATGCTGTATTGAGATGGGAGATGAAGAAGATCAAGATTTATCTCCATGCAGCATCCCATTCATCTCGCAGCATCCTAACATATCAATTTCTTAGAATTTATGAAAAATCGACTAAGTCCGAGATGCCTTTAAGTAGGGATGCTGTATTAAGATGGGAGATGAAGAAGATCAAGATTCATCTCCATGCAGCATCCCATTCATCTCCCAGCATCCTAACATATGTTTTTCTATGAATTTATGAAAAATCGACTAAGTCCGAGATCCCTTTAAGTAGGGATGCTGTATTAAGATGAGAGATGAAGAAGATCAAGATTCATCTCCATGCAGCATCCCATTCATCTCGCAGCATCCTAACATATGTTTTTCTTAGAATTTATGAAAAATAGACTAAGTCCGAGATGCCTTTAAGTAGGGATGCTGTATTGAGATGGGAGATGAAGAAGATCAAGATTCATCTCCATGCAGCATCCCATTCATCGCGCAGCATCCTAACATATGTTTTTCTTATAATTTATGAAAAATCGACTAAGTCCGAGATGCCTTTAAGTAGGGATGCTGTATTAAGATGAGAGATGAAGAAGATCAAGATTCATCTCCATGCAGCATCCCATTCATCTCGCAGCATCCTAACATATGTTTTTCTTAGAATTTATGAAAAATCGACTAAGTCCGAGATGGCTTTAAGTAGGGATGCTGTATTGAGATGAGAGATGTAGGAGATCAAGATGCATCTCCATGCAGCATCCCATTCATCGCGCAGCATCCTAACATATGTTTTTCTTAGAATTTATGAAAAATCGACTAAGTCCGAGATGCCTTTAAGTAGGGATGCTGTATTGAGATGGGAGATGTAGGAGATCAAGATTCATCTCCATGCAGCATCCCATTCATCTCGCAGCATCCTTACATATGAATTTCTTAGAATTTATGAAAAATCGACTAAGTCCGAGATGGCTTTAAGTAGGGATGCTGTATTGAGATGGGAGATGTAGGAGATCAAGATTCATCTCCATGCAGCATCCCATTTATCTCCCAGCATCCTAACATATGAATTTCTTAGAATTTATGCAAAATCGACTAAGTCCGAGACGCCTTTAAGTAGGGATGCTGTATTAAGATGGGAGATGAAGAAGATCAAGATTCATCTCCATCCAGCATCCCATTCATCTCGCAGAATCCTAACATATGAATTTCTAAGAATTTATGAAAAATCGACTAAGTCCGAGATGGCTTTAAGTAGGGATGCTGTATTAAGATGGGAGATGTAGGAGATCAAGATTCATCTCCATGCAGCATCTCATTCATCTCCCAGCATCCTAACATATGAATTTCTTAGAATTTATGAAAAATCGACTAAGTCCGAGATGCATTTAAGTAGGGATGCTGTATTAAGATGGGAGATGGAGTAGATCAAGATTCATCTCCATGCAGCATCCCATTCATCTCGCAGCATCCTAACATATGAATTTCTATGAATTTATGAAAAATCGACTAAGTCCGAGATGGCTTTAAGTAGGGATGCTGTATTGAGATGAGAGATGTAGGAGATCAAGATTCATCTCCATGCAGCATCTCATTCATCTCCCAGCATCCTAACATATGAATTTCTTAGAATTTATGAAAAATCGACTAAGTCCGAGATGCCTTTAAGTAGGGATGCTGTATTAAGATGGGAGATGAAGAAGATCAAGATTCATCTCCATGCAGCATCCCATTCATCTTGCAGCATCCTAACATATGAATTTCTATGAATTTATGAAAAATCGACTAAGTCCGAGATGGCTTTAAGTAGGGATGCTGTATTGAAATGAGAGATGTAGGAGATCAAGATTCATCTCCATGCAGCATCCCATTCATCTCCCAGCATCCTAACATATGAATTTCTTAGAATTTATGAAAAATCGACTAAGTTCGAGATGCCTTTAAGTAGGGATGCTGTATTAAGATGGGAGATGAAGAAGATCAAGATTCATCTCCATGCAGCATTCCCTTCATCTCGCAGCATCCTAACATATGTTTTTCTTAGAATTTATGAAAAATAGACTAAGTCCGAGATGCCCTTAAGTAGGGATGCTGTATTAAGATTGGAGATGAAGAAGATCAAGATTCATCTCCATGCAGCATCCCATTCATCTCGCAGCATCCTTACATATGTTTTTCTTAGAATTGATGGAAAATCGACTAAGTCCGAGATGCCTTTAAGAAGGGATGCTGTATTAAGATGGGAGATGAAGAAGATCAAGATTCATCTCCATGCAGCATCCCATTCATTTCGCAGCATCCTTACATATGTTTTTCTTAGAATTTATGAAAAATCGACTAAGTCCGAGATGCCTTTAAGTAGGGATGCTGTATTAAGATGGGAGATGAAGAAGATCAGGATTCATCTCCATGCAGCATCCCATTCGTCTCGCAGCATCCTAACATATGTTTTTCTTAGAATTTATGAAAAATCGACTAAGTCCAAGATGCCTTTAAGTAGGGATGCTGTATTAAGATGGGAGATGAAGAAGATCAAGATTCATCTCCACGCAGCATCCCATTCATCTCCCAGCATCCTTACATATGAATTTCTAAGAATTTATGAAAAATCGACTAAGTCCGAGATGCCTTGAAGTAGGGATGCTGTATTAAGATGGGATATGAAGAAGATCAAGATTCATCTCCATGCAGCATCTCATTCATCTCCCAGCATCCTAACATATTAATTTCTTAGAATTTATGAAAAATCGACTAAGTCCGAGATGCCTTTAAGCAGGGATGCTGGATTGAGATGGGAGATGAAGAAGATCAAGATTCATCTCCATGCAGCATCCCATTCATCTCGCAGCATCCTTACATATGTTTTTCTTAGAATATATGAAAAATCGACTAAGTCCGAGATGCCTTTAAGTAGGGATGCTGTATTAAGATGGGAGATGCAGAAGATCAAGATTCATCTCCATGCAGCATCCCATTCATCTCGCAGCATCCTTACATATGAATTTCTTAGAATTTATGAAAAATCGACTAAGTCCGAGATGCCTTTAAGTAGGGATGCTGTATTGAGATGGGAGATGTAGGAGATCAAGATACATCTCCATGCAGCATCTCATTCATCTCCCAGCATCCTAACATAAGAATTTCTTAGAATTTATGAAAAATCGACTAAGTCCGAGATGCCTTTAAGTAGGGATGCTGTATTGAGATGGGAGATGTAGGAGATCAAGATTCATCTCCATGCAGCATCCCATTCATCTCGCAGCATCCTAACATATGTTTTTCTTAGAATTTATGAAAAATCGACTAAGTCCGAGATGTCTTTAAGTAGGGATGCTGTATTGAGATGGGAGATGTAGAAGATAAAGATTTATCTCCATGCAGCATCCCATTCATCTTGCAGCATCCTTACATATGAATTTCTTAGAATTTATGAAAAATCGACTAAGTCCCAGATGCCTTTAAGTAGGGATGCTGTATTAAGATGGAAAATGAAGTAGATCAAGATTCATCTCCGTGCAGCATCCCATTCATCTCGCAGCATCCTAACATATGTTTTTCTTAGAATTTATGAAAAATCGACTAAGTCCGAGATGCCTCTAAGTAGGGATGCTGTATTGAGATTGGAGATGTAGGAGATCAAGATTCATCTCCATGCAGCATCCTATTCATCTCGCAGCATCCTAACATATGAATTTCTTAGAATTTATGAAAAATCGACTAAGTCCGAGATGCCTTTAAGTAGGGATGCTGTATTAAGACGGGAGATGAAGAAGATCAAGATTCATCTCCATGCAGCATCCCATTCATCTCGCAGCATCCTAACATATGTTTTTCTTAGAATTTATCAATAATCGACTAAGTCCGAGATGCCTTTAAGTAGGGATGCTGTATTAAGATGGGAGATGAAGAAGATCAAGATTCATCTCCATGCAGCATCCCATTCATCTCGCAGCATCCTAACATATGATTTTCTTAGAATTTATGAAAAATCGACTAAGTCCGAGATGCCTTTAAGTAGGGATGCTGTATTAAGATGGGAGATGTAAAAAATCAAGATTCATCTCCATGCAGCATCCCATTCATCTCGCAGCATCCTAACATATGTTTTTCTTAGAATTTATGAAAAATCGACTAAGTCCGAGATGCCTTTAAGTAGGGATGCTGTATTAAGATGGGAGATGAAGAAGATCAAGATTCATCTCCATGCAGCATCCCATTCATCTCGCAGCATCCTAACATATGAATTTCTTAGAATTTATGAAAAATCGACTAAGTCTGAGATCCCTTCAAGTAGGGATGCTGTAATAAGATGGGAGATGAAGAAGATCAATATTCATCTCCATGCAGCATCCCATTCATCTCGCAGCATCCTAACATATGTTTTTCTTAGAATTTATGAAAAATCGACTAAGTCCGAGATGCCTTTAAGTAAGGATGCTGTATTAAGATGGGAGATGAAGAAGATCAAGATTCATCTCCATGCAGAATCCCATTTATCTCTCAGCATCCTAACATATGTTTTTTTTAGAATTTATGAAAAATCGACTAAGTCCGAGATTCCTTTAAGTAGGGATGCTGTATTAAGACGATAGATGAAGAAGATCAAGATTCATCTCCATGCAGCATCCCATTCATCTCGCAGCATCCTAACATATGTTTTACTTAGAATTTATGAAAAATCGACTAAGTCCGAGATGCCTTTAAGTAGGGATGCTGTAATCAGATGGGAGCTGAAGAAGATCAAGATTCATCTCCATGCAGCATCCCATTCATCTCCAAGCATCCTAACTTATGTTTTTCTATGAATTTATGAAAAATCGACTAGGTCCGAGATGCCTTTAAGTAGGGATGCTGTATTAAGATGGGAGATGAAGAAGATCAAGGTTCAGCTCCATGCAGCATCCCATTCATCTCGCAGCATCCTAACATATGAATTTCTTAGAATTTATGAAAAATCGACTAAGTCCGAGATGCCTTTAAGTAGGGATGCTGTATTAAGATTGGAGATGGAGAAGATCAAGATTCATCTCCATGCAGCATCCCATTCATCTCGCAGCATCCTAACATATTGTTTTCTTAGAATTTATGAAAAATCGACTAAGTCCGAGATGCCTTTAAGTAGGGATGCTGTGTTACGACGGGAGATGAAGAAGATCAAGATTCATCTCCATGCAGCATCCCATTCATCTCGCAGCATCCTAACATATGTTTTTCGTAGAATTTATGAAAAATCGACTAAGTCCGAGATGCCTTTAAGTAGGGATGCTGTATTAAGATGGGAGATGGAGAAGATCAAGATTCATCTCCATGCAACATCCCATTCATCTCGCAGCATCCTAACATATGTTTTTCTTAGAATTTATGAAAAATCGACTAAGTCCGAGATGCCTTTAAGTAGGGATGCTGTATTGAGATGGGAGATGTAGGAGATCAAGATTCATCTCCATGCAGCATCCCATTTATCTCCCAGCATCCTAACATATGAATTTCTTAGAATTTATGAAAAATCGACTAAGTCCGAGAAGCCTTTAAGTAGGGATGCTGTATTAAGATGGGAGATGTAGGAGATCCAGATTCATCTCCATGCAGCATCCCATTCATCTCCCAGCATCCTAACATATGAATTTCTTAGAATTTATGAAAAATCGACTAAGTCCGAGATGCCTTTAAGTAGGGATGCTGTATTATGATGGGAGATGAAGAAGACCAAGATTCATCTCCATGCAGCATCCCATTCATCTCGCAGCATCCTAACATATGAATTTCTTAGAATTTATGAAAAATCGACTAAGTCCGAGATGGCTTTAAGTAGGGATGCTGTATTAAGATGGGAGATGTAGGAGATCAAGATGCATCTCCATGCAGCATCCCATTTATCTTCCAGCATCCTAACATATGAATTTCTTAGAATTTATGAAAAATCGACTAAGTCCGAGATGGCTTTAAGTAGGGATGCTGTATTAAGATGGGAGATGGAGAAGATCAAGATTCATCTCCATGCAGCATCCCATTCATCTCGCAGCATCCTAACATATGTTTTTCTTAGAATTTATGAAAAATCGACTAAGTCCGAGATGCCTTTAAGTAGGGATGCTCTATTAAGATGGGAGATGAAGAAGATCAAGATTCATCTCCATGCAGCATCCCATTCATCTCCCAGCATCCTAACATATGAATTTCTTAGAATTTATGAAAAATCGACTAAGTCCGAGATGGCTTTAAGTAGGGATGCCGTATTAAGATGGGAGATGTAGGAGATCAAGATGCATCTCCATGCAGCATCCCATTCGTCTCCCAGCATCCTAACATATGTTTTTCTTAGAATTTATGAAAAATCGACTAAGTCCGAGATGCCTTTAAGTAGGGATGCTGTATTGAGATGGGAGATGTAGGAGATCAAGATTCATCTCCATGCAGCATCCCATTTATCTCCCAGCATCCTAACATATGAATTTCTTAGAATTTATGAAAAATCGACTAAGTCCGAGAAGCCTTTAAGTAGGGATGCTGTATTAAGATGGGAGATGTAGGAGATCCAGATTCATCTCCATGCAGCATCCCATTCATCTCCCAGCATCCTAACATATGAATTTCTTAGAATTTATGAAAAATCGACTAAGTCCGAGATGGCTTTAAGTAGGGATGCCGTATTAAGATGGGAGATGGAGAAGATCAAGATTCATCTCCATGCAACATCCCATTCATCTCGCAGCATCCTAACATATGTTTTTCTTAGAATTTATGAAAAATCGACTAAGTCCGAGATGCCTTTAAGTAGGGATGCTGTATTGAGATGGGAGATGTAGGAGATCAAGATTCATCTCCATGCAGCATCCCATTTATCTCCCAGCATCCTAACATATGAATTTCTTAGAATTTATGAAAAATCGACTAAGTCCGAGAAGCCTTTAAGTAGGGATGCTGTATTAAGATGGGAGATGTAGGAGATCCAGATTCATCTCCATGCAGCATCCCATTCATCTCCCAGCATCCTAACATATGAATTTCTTAGAATTTATGAAAAATCGACTAAGTCCGAGATGCCTTTAAGTAGGGATGCTGTATTAAGATGGGAGATGAAGAAGACCAAGATTCATCTCCATGCAGCATCCCATTCATCTCGCAGCATCCTAACATATGAATTTCTTAGAATTTATGAAAAATCGACTAAGTCCGAGATGGCTTTAAGTAGGGATGCTGTATTAAGATGGGAGATGTAGGAGATCAAGATGCATCTCCATGCAGCATCCCATTTATCTTCCAGCATCCTAACATATGAATTTCTTAGAATTTATGAAAAATCGACTAAGTCCGAGATGGCTTTAAGTAGGGATGCTGTATTAAGATGGGAGATGGAGAAGATCAAGATTCATCTCCATGCAGCATCCCATTCATCTCGCAGCATCCTAACATATTGTTTTCTTAGAATTTATGAAAAATCGACTAAGTCCGAGATGCCTTTAAGTAGGGATGCTGTGTTACGACGGGAGATGAAGAAGATCAAGATTCATCTCCATGCAGCATCCCATTCATCTCGCAGCATCCTAACATATGTTTTTCGTAGAATTTATGAAAAATCGACTAAGTCCGAGATGCCTTTAAGTAGGGATGCTGTATTAAGATGGGAGATGGAGAAGATCAAGATTCATCTCCATGCAACATCCCATTCATCTCGCAGCATCCTAACATATGTTTTTCTTAGAATTTATGAAAAATCGACTAAGTCCGAGATGCCTTTAAGTAGGGATGCTGTATTGAGATGGGAGATGTAGGAGATCAAGATTCATCTCCATGCAGCATCCCATTTATCTCCCAGCATCCTAACATATGAATTTCTTAGAATTTATGAAAAATCGACTAAGTCCGAGATGCCTTTAAGTAGGGATGCTGTATTAAGATGGGAGATGTAAAAAATCAAGATTCATCTCCATGCAGCATCCCATTCATCTCGCAGCATCCTAACATATGTTTTTCTTAGAATTTATGAAAAATCGACTAAGTCCGAGATGCCTTTAAGTTGGGATGCTGTATTGAGATGAGAGATGTAGGAGATCAAGATTCATCTCCATGCAGCATCCCATTCATCTCCCAGCATCCTAACATATGAATTTCTATGAATTTATGAAAAATCGACTAAGTCCGAGATGCCTTTAAGTAGGGATGCTGTATTGAGATGGGAGATGTAGGAGATCGAGATTCATCTCCATGCAGCATCCCATTTATCTCCCAGCATCCTAACATATGAATTTCTTAGAATTTATGAAAAATCGACTAAGTCCGAGAAGCCTTTAAGTAGGGATGCTGTATTAAGATGGGAGATGTAGGAGATCCAGATTCATCTCCATGCAGCATCCCATTCATCTCCCAGCATCCTAACATATGAATTTCTTAGAATTTATGAAAAATCGAATAAGTCCGAGATGCCTTTAAGTAGGGATGCTGTATTGAGATGGGAGATGAAGAAGATCAAGATTCATCTCCATGCAGCATCCCATTCATCTCCCAGCATCCTAACATATGAATTTCTTAGAATTTATGAAAAATCGACTAAGTCCGAGATGGCTTTAAGTAGGGATGCCGTATTAAGATGGGAGATGTAGGAGATCAAGATGCATCTCCATGCAGCATCCCATTCGTCTCCCAGCATCCTAACATATGAATTTCTTAGAATTTATGAAAAATCGACTAAGTCCGAGATGGCTTTAAGTAGGGATGCTGTATTAAGATGGGAGATGTAGGAGATCAAGATTCATCTCCATGCAGCATCCCATTCATCTCCCAGCATCCTAACATATGTTTTTCTATGAATTTATGAAAAATCGACTAAGTCCGAGATGCCTTTAAGTAGGGATGCTGTATTGAGATGGGAGATGTAGGAGATTAAAATACATCTCCATGCAGCATCCCATTCATCTCCCAGCATCCTAACATATGAATTTCTTAGAATTTATGAAAAATCGACTAGGTCCGAGATGCCTTTAAGTAGGGATGCTGTATTAAGATGGGAGATGAAGAAGACCAAGATTCATCTCCATGCAGCATCCCATTTATCTCCCAGCATCCTAACATATGAATTTCTTAGAATTTATGAAAAATCGACTAAGTCCGAGATGGCTTTAAGTAGGGATGCTGTATTAAGATGGGAGATGTAGGAGATCAAGATGCATCTCCATGCAGCATCCCATTTATCTCCCAGCATCCTAACATATGAATTTCTTAGAATTTATGAAAAATCGAATAAGTCCGAGATGCCTTTAAGTAGGGATGCTGTATTGAGATGGGAGATGAAGAAGATCAAGATTCATCTCCATGCAGGATCCCATTCAGCTCCCAGCATCCTAACATATGAATTTCTTAGAATTTATGAAAAATCGACTAAGTCCGAGATGGCTTTAAGTAGGGATGCTGTATTAAGATGGGAGATGAAGAAGACCAAGATTCATCTCCATGCAGCATCCCATTCATCTCGCAGCATCCTAACATATGAATTTCTATGAATTTATGAAAAATCGACTAAGTCCGAGATGCCTTTAAGTAGGGATGCTGTATTGAGATGGGAGATGTAGGAGATCAAGATTCATCTCCATGCAGCATCCCATTCATCTCCCAGCATCCTAACATATGTTTTTCTATGAATTTATGAAAAATCGACTAAGTCCGAGATGCCTCTAAGTAGGGAAGCTGTATTAAGATGGGAGATGAAGAAGATCAAGATTCATCTCCATGCAGCATCCCATTCATCTCGCAGCATCCTAACATATGATTTTCTTAGAATTTATGAAAAATCGACTAAGTCCGAGATGCCTTTAAGTAGGGATGCTGTATTAAGATGGGAGATGTAAAAAATCAAGATTCATCTCCATGCAGCATCCCATTCATCTCGCAGCATCCTAACATATGTTTTTCTTAGAATTTATGAAAAATCGACTAAGTCCGAGATGCCTTTAAGTAGGGATGCTGTATTAAGATGGGAGATGAAGAAGATCAAGATTCATCTCCATGCAGCATCCCATTCATCTCGCAGCATCCTAACATATGAATTTCTTAGAATTTATGAAAAATCGACTAAGTCTGAGATCCCTTCAAGTAGGGATGCTGTAATAAGATGGGAGATGAAGAAGATCAATATTCATCTCCATGCAGCATCCCATTCATCTCGCAGCATCCTAACATATGTTTTTCTTAGAATTTATGAAAAATCGACTAAGTCCGAGATGCCTTTAAGTAAGGATGCTGTATTAAGATGGGAGATGAAGAAGATCAAGATTCATCTCCATGCAGAATCCCATTTATCTCTCAGCATCCTAACATATGTTTTTTTTAGAATTTATGAAAAATCGACTAAGTCCGAGATTCCTTTAAGTAGGGATGCTGTATTAAGACGATAGATGAAGAAGATCAAGATTCATCTCCATGCAGCATCCCATTCATCTCGCAGCATCCTAACATATGTTTTACTTAGAATTTATGAAAAATCGACTAAGTCCGAGATGCCTTTAAGTAGGGATGCTGTAATCAGATGGGAGCTGAAGAAGATCAAGATTCATCTCCATGCAGCATCCCATTCATCTCCCAGCATCCTAACATATGAATTTCTTAGAATTTATGAAAAATCGACTAAGTCCGAGATGCCTTTAAGTAGGGATGCTGTATTAAGATGGGAGATGGAGAAGATCAAGATTCATCTCCATGCAACATCCCATTCATCTCGCAGCATCCTAACATATGTTTTTCTTAGAATTTATGAAAAATCGACTAAGTCCGAGATGCCTTTAAGTAGGGATGCTGTATTGAGATGGGAGATGTAGGAGATCAAGATTCATCTCCATGCAGCATCCCATTTATCTCCCAGCATCCTAACATATGAATTTCTTAGAATTTATGAAAAATCGACTAAGTCCGAGAAGCCTTTAAGTAGGGATGCTGTATTAAGATGGGAGATGTAGGAGATCCAGATTCATCTCCATGCAGCATCCCATTCATCTCCCAGCATCCTAACATATGAATTTCTTAGAATTTATGAAAAATCGACTAAGTCCGAGATGCCTTTAAGTAGGGATGCTGTATTAAGATGGGAGATGAAGAAGACCAAGATTCATCTCCATGCAGCATCCCATTCATCTCGCAGCATCCTAACATATGAATTTCTTAGAATTTATGAAAAATCGACTAAGTCCGAGATGGCTTTAAGTAGGGATGCTGTATTAAGATGGGAGATGTAGGAGATCAAGATGCATCTCCATGCAGCATCCCATTTATCTTCCAGCATCCTAACATATGAATTTCTTAGAATTTATGAAAAATCGACTAAGTCCGAGATGGCTTTAAGTAGGGATGCTGTATTAAGATGGGAGATGGAGAAGATCAAGATTCATCTCCATGCAGCATCCCATTCATCTCGCAGCATCCTAACATATGTTTTTCTTAGAATTTATGAAAAATCGACTAAGTCCGAGATGCCTTTAAGTAGGGATGCTCTATTAAGATGGGAGATGAAGAAGATCAAGATTCATCTCCATGCAGCATCCCATTCATCTCGCAGCATCCTTACATATGAATTTCTTAGAATTTATGAAAAATCGACTAAGTCCGAGATGCCTTTAAGCAGGGATGCTGTATTAAGATGGGAGATGAAGAAGATCAAGATTCATCTCCATGCAGCATCCCATTCATCTCGCAGCATCCTAACATATGAATTTCTATGAATTTATGAAAAATCGACTAAGTCCGAGATGGCTTTAAGTAGGGATGCTGTATTGAGATGAGAGATGTAGGAGATCAAGATTCATCTCCATGCAGCATCCCATTCATCTCCCAGCATCCTAACATATGAATTTCTTAGAATTTATGAAAAATCGACTAAGTTCGAGATGCATTTAAGTAGGGATGCTGTATTGAGATGGGAGATGAAGAAGATCAAGATTCATCTCCATGCAGCATCTTATTCATCTCGCAGCATCCTAACATATGTTTTTCTTAGAATTTATGAAAATTCGACTAAGTCCGAGATGCCTTTAAGAAGGGATGCTGTATTATGATAGGAGATGAAGAAGATCAAGATTCATCTCCATGCAGCATCCCATTCATCTCGCAGCATCCTAACATATGAATTTCTTAGAATTTATGAAAAATCGACTAAGTCCGAGATGGCTTTAAGTAGGGATGCTGTATTGAGATTGGAGATGTAGGAGATCAAGATTCATCTCCTAGCAGCATCCCATTCATCTCGCAGCATCCCAACATATGAATTTCTTAGAATTTATGAAAAATCGACTAAGTCCGAGATGCATTTAAGTAGGGATGCTGTATTGAGATGGGAGATGAAGAAGATCAAGATTCATCTCCATGCAGCATCTCATTCATCTCGCAGCATCCTAACATATGTTTTTCTTAGAATTTATGAAAAATCGACTTAGTCCGAGATGGCTTTAAGTAGGGATGCTGTATTAAGATGGGAGATGTAGAAGATCAAGAATCATCTCAATGCAGCATCTTATTCATCTCGCAGCATCCTAACATATGTTATTCTTAGAATTTATGAAAAATCGACTAAGTCCGAGATGCCTTTAAGTAGGGATGCTGTATTAAGATGGGAGATGAAGAAGATCAAGATTCATCTCCATGCAGCATCCCATTCATCTCCAAGCATCCTAACATATGAATTTCTTAGAATTTATGAAAAATCGACTAAGTCCGAGATGGCTTTAAGTAGGGATGCTGTATTGAGATGGGAGATGTAGGAGATCAAGATTCATCTCCATGCAGCATCCCATTCATCTCTCAGCATGCTAACATATGTTTTTCTTAGAATTTATGAAAAATCGACTAAGTCCGAGATGCCTTTAAGAAGGGATGCTGTATAAAGACGGGAGATGAAGAAGATCAAGATTCATCTCCATGCAGCATCCCATTCATCTTGCAGCATCCTAACATATGTTTTTCTTAGGACTTATGAAAAATCGACTAAGTCCGAGATGCCTTTAAGTAGGGATGCTGTATTAAGATGGGAGATGAAGAAGATCAAGATTCATCTCCATGCAGCATCCCATTCATCTCCCAGCATCCTAACATATGTTTTTCTTAGAACTTATGAAAAATCGACTAAGTCCGAGATGCCTTTAAGTAGGGATGCTGTATTAAGATGGGAGATGAAGAAGATCAAGATTCATCTCCATGCAGCATCCCTTTCATCTCGCAGCATCCTAACATATGTTTTTCTTAGAACTTATGAAAAATCGACTAAGTCCGAGATGCCTTTAAGTAATGATGCTGTATTAAGATGGGAGATGAAGAAGATCAAGATTCATCTCCATGCAGCATCCCATTCATCTCGCAGCATCCTAACATATGTGTTTCTTAGAATTTATGAAAAATCGACTAAGTCCGAGATGCCTTTAAGTAGGGATGCTATATTAAGATGGGAGATGAAGAAGATCAAGATTCATCTCCATGCAGCATCCCATTCATCTCGCAGCATCCTAACATATGTTTTTCTTAGAATTTATAAAAAATCGACTAAGTCCGCGATGCCTTTAAGTAGGGATGCTGTATTAAGATGGAAGATGAAGAAGATCAAGATTCATCTCCATGCAGCATCCCATTCATCTCGCAGCATCCTAACATATGTTTTTCTTAGAATTTATGAAAAATCGACTAAGTCCGAGATGCCTTTAAGTAGGGATGCTGTATTAAGATGGGAGATGAAGAAGATCAAGATTCATCTCAATGCAGCATCCCATTCATCTCGCAGCATCCTAACATATGATTTTCTTAGAATTTATGAAAAATCGACTAAGTCCGAGATGCCTTTAAGTAGGGATGCTGTATTAAGATGGGAGATGAAGAAGATCAAGATTCATCTCAATGCAGCATCCAATTCATCTCGCAGCATCCGAACATATGTTTTTCTTAGAATTTATGAAAAATCGACTAAGTCAGAGATGCCTTTAAGTAGGGATGCTGTATTGAGATGGGAGATGTAGGAGATCAAGATTCATCTCCATGCAGCATCCCATTCATCTCGCAGCATCCTAACATATGAATTTCTTAGAATTTATGAAAAATCGACTAAGTCCGAGATGCCTTTAAGTAAGGATGCTGTATTGAGATGGGAGATGTAGGAGATCAAGATTCATCTCCATGCTGCATCCCATTCATCTCGCTGCATCCAAACATATGTTTTTCTAAGAATATATGGAAAATCGACTAAGTCCGAGATGCCTTTAAGTAGGGATGCTGTATTAAGACCGGAGATGAAGAAGATCAAGATTCATCTCCATGCAGCATCTCATTCATCTCGCAGCATCCTAACATATGAGTTTAGTAGAATTTATGAAAAATCGACTAAGTCCGAGATGCCTCTAAGTAGGGATGCTGTATTAAGATGGGAGATGAAGAAGATCAAGATTCATCTCCATGCAGCATCCCATTCATCTCGCAGCATCCTTACATATGTTTTTCTTAGAATTTATGAAAAATCGACTAAGTCCGAGATGCCTTTAAGTAGGGATGCTGTATTAATATGAGAGATGAAGAAGATCAAGATTCATCTCCATGCAGCATCCCATTCATCTCGCAGCATCCTAACATATGATTTTCTTAGAACTTATGAAAAATCGACTAAGTCCGAGATGCCTTTAAGTAGGGATGCTGTATTAAGATGGGAGATGAAGAAGATCAAGATTCATCTCAATGCAGCATCCCATTCATCTCGCAGCATCCTAACATATGTTTTTCTTAGAATTTATTAAAAATCGACTAAGTCCGAGATGCCTTTAAGTAGGGATGCTGTATTAAGACGGGAGATGAAGAAGATCAAGATTCATCTCAATGCAGCATCCCATTCATCTCGCAGCATCCTAACATATGTTTTTCTTAGAATTTATGAAAAATCGACTAAGTCCGAGATGCCTTTAAGTAGTGATGCTGTATTAAGATGGGAGATGAAGAAGATCAAGATTCATCTCCATGCAGCATCCGATTCATCTCGCAGCATCCTAACATATGATTTTCTTAGAATTTATGAAAAATCGACTAAGTCCGAGATGCCTTTAAGTAGGGATGCTGTATTAAGATGGGAGATGAAGAAGATCAAGATTCATCTCAATGCAGCATCCAATTCATCTCGCAGCATCCGAACATATGTTTTTCTTAGAATTTATGAAAAATCGACTAAGTCAGAGATGCCTTTAAGTAGGGATGCTGTATTGAGATGGGAGATGTAGGAGATCAAGATTCATCTCCATGCAGCATCCCATTCATCTCGCAGCATCCTAACATATGAATTTCTTAGAATTTATGAAAAATCGACTAAGTCCGAGATGCCTTTAAGTAAGGATGCTGTATTGAGATGGGAGATGTAGGAGATCAAGATTCATCTCCATGCTGCATCCCATTCATCTCGCTGCATCCAAACATATGTTTTTCTAAGAATATATGGAAAATCGACTAAGTCCGAGATGCCTTTAAGTAGGGATGCTGTATTAAGATCGGAGATGAAGAAGATCAAGATTCATCTCCATGCAGCATCCCATTCATCTCGCAGCATCCTAACATATGTTTTTCTAAGAATTTATGAAAAATCGACTAAGTCCGAGATGCCTTCAAGTAGGGATGCTGTATTGAGATGGGAGATGAAGAAGATCAAGATTCATCTCCATGCAGCAGCCCATTCATCTCCCAGCATCCTTACATATGAATTTCTATGAATTTATGAAAAATCGACTAAGTCCGAGATGCCTTTAAGTAGGGATGCTGTATTAAGATGGGAGATAAATAAGATCCTAAATCAACTCCATGCAGCATCTCATTCATCTCGCAGCATCCTAACATATGTTTTTCTTAGAATTTATGAAAAATCGACTAAGTCCGAGATGCCTTTAAGTAGGGATGCTGTATTGAGATGGGAGATGAAGAAGATCAAGATTCATCTCCATGCAGCATCCCATTCATCTCGCAGCATCCTAACATATGTTTTTCTAAGAATTTATGAAAAATCGACTAAGTCCGAGAGGCCTTTAAGTAGGGATGCTGTATTAAGATTGGAGATGAAAAAGATCAAGATTCATCTCCATGCAGCATCCGATTCATCTCGCAGCATCCTAACATATGTTTTTTTTTAGAATTTATGAAAAATCGACTAAGTCCGAGATGCCTTTAAGTAGGGATGCTGTATTAAGATGGGAGATAAAGAAGATCAAGATTCATCTCCATGCAGCATCCCATTCATCTCCCAGCATCCTAACATATGTTTTTTTTTAGAATTTATGAAAAATCGACTAAGTCCGAGATGCCTTTAAGAAGGGATGCTGTATTAAGATGGGAGATGAAGAAGATCATGATTCATCTCCATGCAGCATCCCATTCATCTCCCAGCATCCTTACAGATGAATTTCTTAGAATTTATGAAAAATCGACTAAGTCCGAGATGCCTTTAAGTAGGTATGCTGTATTAAGACGGGAGATTAAGAAGATCAAGGTTCATCTTCATGCAGCATCCCATTCATCTCCCAGCATCCTAACATATGTTTTTTTAAGAATTTATGAAAAATCAACTAAGTCCGAGATGCCTTTAAGTAGGGATGCTGTATTAAGATGGGAGATGTAGGAGATCAAGATTCATCTCCATGCAGCATCCCATTCATCTCCCAGCATCCTAACATATGAATTTCTATGAATTTATGAAAAATCGACTAAGTCCGAGATGCCTTTAAGTAGGGATGCTGTATTGAGATGAGAGATGTAGGAGATCAAGATTCATCTCCATGCAGCATCCCATTCATCTCGCAGCATCCTAACATATGTTTTTCTTAGAATTTATGAAAAATCGACTAAGTCCGAGATGGCTTTAAGTAGGGATGCTGTATTGAGATGAGAGATGTAGGAGATCAAGATTCATCTCCATGCAGCATCCCATTCATCTCGCAGCATCCTAACATATGATGTTCTATGAATTTATGAAAAATCGACTAAGTCCGAGATGCCTTTAAGTAGGGATGCTGTATTGAGACGGGAGATGTAGGAGATCAATATTCATCTGCATGCAGCATCCCATTCATCTCGCAGCATCCTAACATATGAATTTCTATGAATTTATGAAAAATCGACTAAGTCCGAGATGCCTTCAAGTAGGGATGCTGTATTGAGATGGGAGATGTAGGAGATCAAGATTCATCTCCATGCAGCATCCCATTCATCTCCCAGCATCCTAACATATGAATTTCTTAGAATTTATGAAAAATCGACTAAGTCCGAGATGGCTTTAAGTAGGGATGCTGTATTAAGATGGGAGATGTAGGAGATCAAGATTCATCTCTATGCAGCATCCCATTCATCTCGCAGCATCCTAACATATGTTTTTCTTAGAATTTATGAAAAATCGACTAAGTCCGAGATGCCTTTAAGTAGGGATGCTGTATTAAGATGGAAGATGAAGAAGATCAAGATTCATCTCCATGCAGCATCCCATCCATCTCGCAGCATCCTAACATATGAATTTCTTAGAATTTATGAAAAATCGACTAAGTCCGAGATGGCTTTAAGTAGGGATGCTGTATTAAGATGGGAGATGTAGGAGATCAAGATTCATCTCCATGCAGCATCCCATTCATCTCGCAGCATCCTAACATATGTTTTTCTTAGAATTTATGAAAAATCGACTAAGTCCGAGATGCCTTTAAGTAGGGATGCTGTATTAAGATGGGAGATGAAGAAGATCAGGATGCATCTCCATGCAGCATCCCATTCATCTCCCAGCATCCTAACATATGTTTTTCTTAGAATTTATGAAAAATCGACTAAGTCCGAGATGCCTTTAAGTAGGTATGCTGTATTAAGATGGGAGATGAAGAAGATCAAGATTCATCTCCATGCAGCATCCCATTCATCTCCCAGCATCCAAACATATGTTTTTCTTAGAATTTATGAAAAATCGATTAAGTCCGAGATGCCTTTAAGTAGGGATGCTGTATTAAGATGGGAGATGAAGAAGATCAAGATTCATCTCCATGCAGCATCCCATTCATCTCGCAGCATCCTTACATATGAATTTCTTAGAATTTATGAAAAATCGACTAAGTCCGAGATGCCTTTAAGCAGGGATGCTGTATTAAGATGGGAGATGAAGAAGATCAAGATTCATCTCCATGCTGCATCCCATTCATCTCGCAGCATCCTAACATATGTTTTTCTTAGAATTTATGAAAAATCGACTAAGTCCGAGATGCCTTTAAGTAGGGATGCTGTATTAAGATGGGAGATGTAGAAGATCAAGATTCATCTCCATGCAGCATCCCATTCATCTCGCAGCATCCTAACATATGTTTTTCTTAGAATTTATGAAAAATCGACTAAGTCCGAGATGCCTTTAAGTAGGGATGCTCTATTAAGATGGGAGATGAAGAAGATCAAGATACATCTCCATGCAGCATCCCATTCATCTCGCAGCATCCTAACATATGAATTTCTTAGAATTTATGAAAAATCGACTAAGTCCGAGATGCGTTTGAGTAGGGATGCTGTATTAAGATGAGAGATGTAGGAGATCAAGATTCATCTCCATGCAGCATCCCATTCATCTCCCAGCATCCTAACATATGAATTTCTAAGAATTTATGAAAAATCGACTAAGTCCGAGATGCCTTTAAGTAGGGATGCTGTATTAAGATGGGAGATGAAGAAGATCTAGATTCATCTCCATGCAGCATCCCATTCATCTCCCAGCATACTAACATATGAATTTCTATGAATTTATGAAAAATCGACTAAGTCCGAGATGCCTTTAAGTAGGGATGCTGTATTGAGATGGGAGATGTAGGATATCAAGATTCATCTCCATGCAGCATCCCATTCATCTCGCAGCATCCTAACATATGAATTTCTATGAATTTATGAAAAATCGACTAAGTCCGAGATGGCTTTAAGTAGGGATGCTGTGTTGAGATGGGAGATGTAGGAGATCAAGATTAATCAGCATGCAGCATCCCATTCATCTCGCAGCATCCTAACATATGTTTTTCTTATAATTTATGAAAAATCGACTAAGTCCGAGAGGCCTTTAAGTAGGGATGCTGTATTAAGACGGGAGATGAAGAAGATCAAGATTTATCTCCATGCAGCATCCCATGCATCTCCCAGCATCCTAACATATGTTTTTCTTAGAATTTATTAAAAATCGACTAAGTCCGAGATGCCTTTCAGTAGGGATGCTGTATTAAGATGGGAGATGTAGAAGATCAAGATTCATCTCCATGCAGCATCCCATTCATCTCCCAGCATCCTAACATATGAATTTCTTAGAATTTATGAAAAATCGACTAGGTCCGAGATGCCTTTAAGTAGGGATGCTGTATTAAGATGGGAGATGTAGGAGATCAAGATGCATCTCCATGCAGCATCCCATTCATCTCCCAGCATCCTAACATATGAATTCTTTAGAATTTATGAAAAATCGACTAAGTCCGAGATGCCTTTAAGTAGGGATGCTGTATTAAGATGGGAGATGAAGAAGATCAAGATTCATCTCCATGCAGCATCCCATTCATCTCGCAGCATCCTAACATATGTTTTTCTTAGAATTTATGAAAAATCGACTAAGTCCGAGATGCATTTAAGTAGGGATGCTGTATTAAGATGGGAGATGAAGAAGATCAAGATTCATCTCCATGCAGCATCCCATGCATCTCCCAGCATCCTAACATATGTTTTTCTTAGAATTTATGAAAAATCGACTAAGTCCGAGATGCCTTTAAGTAGGGATGCTGTATTGAGATGAGAGATGTAGGAGATCAAGATTCATCTCCATGCAGCATCCCATTCATCTCCCAGCATCCTAACATATGAATTTCTTAGAATTTATGAAAAATCGACTTAGTCCGAGATGCCTTTAAGTAGGGATGCTGTATTAAGATGGGAGATGGAGAAGATCAAGATTCATCTCCATGCAGCACATCATTCATTTCCCAGCATCCTAACATATGAATTTCTTAGAATTTATGAAAAATCGACTAAGTCCGAGATGGCTTTAAGTAGGGATGCTGTATTAAGATGGGAGATGTAGGAGATCAAGATGCATCTCCATGCAGCATCCCATTCATCTCCCAGCATCCTATCATATGAATTTATATGAATTTATGAAAAATCGACTAAGTCCGAGATGGCTTTAAGTAGGTATGCTGTATTAAGATGGGAGATGTAGGAGATCAAGATTCATCTCCATGCAGCATCCCATTCATCTCGCAGCATCCTAACATATGTTTTTCTTAGAATTTATGAAAAATCGACTAAGTCCGAGATGCCTTTAAGTAGGGATGCTGTATTAAGATGGGAGGTGAAGAAGATCAAGATTCATCTCCATGCAGCATCCCATTCATCTCGTAGCATCCTAACATATGTTTTTCTTAGAATTTATGAAAAATCGACTAAGTCCGAGATGCCTGTAAGTAGGGATGCTGTAGAAAGATGGGAGATGAAGAAGATCAAGATTCATCTCCATGCAGCATCCCATTCATCTCGCAGCATCCTAACATATGTTTTTCTTAGAATTTATGAAAAATCGACTAAGTCCGAGATGCCTTTAAGTAGGGATGCTGTATTAAGATGGGAGATGGAGAAGATCAAGAGTCATCTCCATGCAGCATCCCATTCATCTCGCAGCATCCTAACATATGTTTTTCTTAGAATTTATGAAAAATCGACTAAGTCCGAGATGCCTTTAAGTAGGGATGCTCTATTAAGATGGGAGATGAAGAAGATCAAGATACATCTCCATGCAGCATCCCATTCATCTCGCAGCATCCTAACATATGAATTTCTTAGAATTTATGAAAAATCGACTAAGTCCGAGATGCGTTTGAGTAGGGATGCTGTATTAAGATGGGAGATGTAGAAGATCAAGATTCATCTCAATACAGCATCCCATTCATCTCGCAGCATCCTAACATATGAATTTCTATGAATTTATGAAAAATCGACTAAGTCCGAGATGGCTTTAAGTAGGGATGCTGTATTGAGATGAGAGATGTAGGAGATCAAGATTCATCTCCATGCAGCATCCCATTCATCTCCCAGCATCCTAACATATGAATTTCTTAGAATTTATGAAAAATCGACTAAGTCCGAGATGCCTTTAAGTAGGGATGCTGTATTAAGATGGGAGATGTAGAAGATCAAGATTCATCTCCATGCAGCATCCCATTCATCTCGCAGCTTCCTAACATATGAATTTCTATGAATTTATGAAAAATCGACTAAGTCCGAGATGCATTTAAGTAGGAATGCTGTATTAAGATGGGAGATGAAGTAGATCAAGATTCATCTCCATGCAGCATCCCATTCATCTCGCAGCATCCTAACATATGAATTTCTATGAATTTATGAAAAATCGACTAAGTCCGAGATGCCTTTAAGTAGGGATGCTGTATTGAGATGAGAGATGTAGGAGATCAAGATTCATCTCCATGCAGCATCCCATTCATCTCCCAGCATCCTAACATATGAATTTCTATGAATTTATGAAAAATCGACTAAGTCCGAGATGCCTTTAAGTAGGGATGCTGTATTGAGATGGGAGATGTAGGAGATCGAGATTCATCTCCATGCAGCATCCCATTTATCTCCCAGCATCCTAACATATGAATTTCTTAGAATTTATGAAAAATCGACTAAGTCCGAGAAGCCTTTAAGTAGGGATGCTGTATTAAGATGGGAGATGTAGGAGATCCAGATTCATCTCCATGCAGCATCCCATTCATCTCCCAGCATCCTAACATATGAATTTCTTAAAATTTATGAAAAATCGAATAAGTCCGAGATGCCTTTAAGTAGGGATGCTGTATTGAGATGGGAGATGAAGAAGATCAAGATTCATCTCCATGCAGCATCCCATTCATCTCCCAGCATCCTAACATATGAATTTCTTAGAATTTATGAAAAATCGACTAAGTCCGAGATGGCTTTAAGTAGGGATGCCGTATTAAGATGGGAGATGTAGGAGATCAAGATGCATCTCCATGCAGCATCCCATTCGTCTCCCAGCATCCTAACATATGAATTTCTTAGAATTTATGAAAAATCGACTAAGTCCGAGATGGCTTTAAGTAGGGATGCTGTATTAAGATGGGAGATGTAGGAGATCAAGATTCATCTCCATGCAGCATCCCATTCATCTCCCAGCATCCTAACATATGTTTTTCTATGAATTTATGAAAAATCGACTAAGTCCGAGATGCCTTTAAGTAGGGATGCTGTATTGAGATGGGAGATGTAGGAGATTAAAATACATCTCCATGCAGCATCCCATTCATCTCCCAGCATCCTAACATATGAATTTCTTAGAATTTATGAAAAATCGACTAGGTCCGAGATGCCTTTAAGTAGGGATGCTGTATTAAGATGGGAGATGAAGAAGACCAAGATTCATCTCCATGCAGCATCCCATTTATCTCCCAGCATCCTAACATATGAATTTCTTAGAATTTATGAAAAATCGACTAAGTCCGAGATGGCTTTAAGTAGGGATGCTGTATTAAGATGGGAGATGTAGGAGATCAAGATGCATCTCCATGCAGCATCCCATTTATCTCCCAGCATCCTAACATATGAATTTCTTAGAATTTATGAAAAATCGAATAAGTCCGAGATGCCTTTAAGTAGGGATGCTGTATTGAGATGGGAGATGAAGAAGATCAAGATTCATCTCCATGCAGGATCCCATTCATCTCCCAGCATCCTAACATATGAATTTCTTAGAATTTATGAAAAATCGACTAAGTCCGAGATGGCTTTAAGTAGGGATGCTGTATTAAGATGGGAGATGAAGAAGACCAAGATTCATCTCCATGCAGCATCCCATTCATCTCGCAGCATCCTAACATATGAATTTCTATGAATTTATGAAAAATCGACTAAGTCCGAGATGCCTTTAAGTAGGGATGCTGTATTGAGATGGGAGATGTAGGAGATCAAGATTCATCTCCATGCAGCATCCCATTCATCTCCCAGCATCCTAACATATGTTTTTCTATGAATTTATGAAAAATCGACTAAGTCCGAGATGCCTCTAAGTAGGGATGCTGTATTAAGATGGGAGATGAAGAAGATCAAGATTCATCTCCATGCAGCATCCCATTCATCTCGCAGCATCCTAACATATGATTTTCTTAGAATTTATGAAAAATCGACTAAGTCCGAGATGCCTTTAAGTAGGGATGCTGTATTAAGATGGGAGATGTAAAAAATCAAGATTCATCTCCATGCAGCATCCCATTCATCTCGCAGCATCCTAACATATGTTTTTCTTAGAATTTATGAAAAATCGACTAAGTCCGAGATGCCTTTAAGTAGGGATGCTGTATTAAGATGGGAGATGAAGAAGATCAAGATTCATCTCCATGCAGCATCCCATTCATCTCGCAGCATCCTAACATATGAATTTCTTAGAATTTATGAAAAATCGACTAAGTCTGAGATCCCTTCAAGTAGGGATGCTGTAATAAGATGGGAGATGAAGAAGATCAATATTCATCTCCATGCAGCATCCCATTCATCTCGCAGCATCCTAACATATGTTTTTCTTAGAATTTATGAAAAATCGACTAAGTCCGAGATGCCTTTAAGTAAGGATGCTGTATTAAGATGGGAGATGAAGAAGATCAAGATTCATCTCCATGCAGAATCCCATTTATCTCTCAGCATCCTAACATATGTTTTTTTTAGAATTTATGAAAAATCGACTAAGTCCGAGATTCCTTTAAGTAGGGATGCTGTATTAAGACGATAGATGAAGAAGATCAAGATTCATCTCCATGCAGCATCCCATTCATCTCGCAGCATCCTAACATATGTTTTACTTAGAATTTATGAAAAATCGACTAAGTCCGAGATGCCTTTAAGTAGGGATGCTGTAATCAGATGGGAGCTGAAGAAGATCAAGATTCATCTCCATGCAGCATCCCATTCATCTCCCAGCATCCTAACATATGAATTTCTTAGAATTTATGAAAAATCGACTAAGTCCGAGATGCCTTTAAGTAGGGATGCTGTATTAAGATTGGAGATGGAGAAGATCAAGATTCATCTCCATGCAGCATCCCATTCATCTCGCAGCATCCTAACATATTGTTTTCTTAGAATTTATGAAAAATCGACTAAGTCCGAGATGCCTTTAAGTAGGGATGCTGTGTTACGACGGGAGATGAAGAAGATCAAGATTCATCTCCATGCAGCATCCAATTCATCTCGCAGCATCCTAACATATGTTTTTCGTAGAATTTATGAAAAATCGACTAAGTCCGAGATGCCTTTAAGTAGGGATGCTGTATTAAGATGGGAGATGGAGAAGATCAAGATTCATCTCCATGCAACATCCCATTCATCTCGCAGCATCCTAACATATGTTTTTCTTAGAATTTATGAAAAATCGACTAAGTCCGAGATGCCTTTAAGTAGGGATGCTGTATTGAGATGGGAGATGTAGGAGATCAAGATTCATCTCCATGCAGCATCCCATTTATCTCCCAGCATCCTAACATATGAATTTCTTAGAATTTATGAAAAATCGACTAAGTCCGAGAAGCCTTTAAGTAGGGATGCTGTATTAAGATGGGAGATGTAGGAGATCCAGATTCATCTCCATGCAGCATCCCATTCATCTCCCAGCATCCTAACATATGAATTTCTTAGAATTTATGAAAAATCGACTAAGTCCGAGATGCCTTTAAGTAGGGATGCTGTATTAAGATGGGAGATGAAGAAGACCAAGATTCATCTCCATGCAGCATCCCATTCATCTCGCAGCATCCTAACATATGAATTTCTTAGAATTTATGAAAAATCGACTAAGTCCGAGATGGCTTTAAGTAGGGATGCTGTATTAAGATGGGAGATGTAGGAGATCAAGATGCATCTCCATGCAGCATCCCATTTATCTTCCAGCATCCTAACATATGAATTTCTTAGAATTTATGAAAAATCGACTAAGTCCGAGATGGCTTTAAGTAGGGATGCTGTATTAAGATGGGAGATGGAGAAGATCAAGATTCATCTCCATGCAGCATCCCATTCATCTCGCAGCATCCTAACATATGTTTTTCTTAGAATTTATGAAAAATCGACTAAGTCCGAGATGCCTTTAAGTAGGGATGCTCTATTAAGATGGGAGATGAAGAAGATCAAGATTCATCTCCATGCAGCATCCCATTCATCTCGCAGCATCCTTACATATGAATTTCTTAGAATTTATGAAAAATCGACTAAGTCCGAGATGCCTTTAAGCAGGGATGCTGTATTAAGATGGGAGATGAAGAAGATCAAGATTCATCTCCATGCAGCATCCCATTCATCTCGCAGCATCCTAACATATGAATTTCTATGAATTTATGAAAAATCGACTAAGTCCGAGATGGCTTTAAGTAGGGATGCTGTATTGAGATGAGAGATGTAGGAGATCAAGATTCATCTCCATGCAGCATCCCATTCATCTCCCAGCATCCTAACATATGAATTTCTTAGAATTTATGAAAAATCGACTAAGTTCGAGATGCATTTAAGTAGGGATGCTGTATTGAGATGGGAGATGAAGAAGATCAAGATTCATCTCCATGCAGCATCTTATTCATCTCGCAGCATCCTAACATATGTTTTTCTTAGAATTTATGAAAATTCGACTAAGTCCGAGATGCCTTTAAGAAGGGATGCTGTATTATGATAGGAGATGAAGAAGATCAAGATTCATCTCCATGCAGCATCCCATTCATCTCGCAGCATCCTAACATATGAATTTCTTAGAATTTATGAAAAATCGACTAAGTCCGAGATGGCTTTAAGTAGGGATGCTGTATTGAGATTGGAGATGTAGGAGATCAAGATTCATCTCCTAGCAGCATCCCATTCATCTCGCAGCATCCCAACATATGAATTTCTTAGAATTTATGAAAAATCGACTAAGTCCGAGATGCATTTAAGTAGGGATGCTGTATTGAGATGGGAGATGAAGAAGATCAAGATTCATCTCCATGCAGCATCTCATTCATCTCGCAGCATCCTAACATATGTTTTTCTTAGAATTTATGAAAAATCGACTTAGTCCGAGATGGCTTTAAGTAGGGATGCTGTATTAAGATGGGAGATGTAGAAGATCAAGAATCATCTCAATGCAGCATCTTATTCATCTCGCAGCATGCTAACATATGTTTTTCTTAGAATTTATGAAAAATCGACTAAGTCCGAGATGCCTTTAAGTAGGGATGCTGTATTAAGATGGGAGATGAAGAAGATCAAGATTCATCTCCATGCAGCATCCCATTCATCTCCAAGCATCCTAACATATGAATTTCTTAGAATTTATGAAAAATCGACTAAGTCCGAGATGGCTTTAAGTAGGGATGCTGTATTGAGATGGGAGATGTAGGAGATCAAGATTCATCTCCATGCAGCATCCCATTCATCTCTCAGCATGCTAACATATGTTTTTCTTAGAATTTATGAAAAATCGACTAAGTCCGAGATGCCTTTAAGAAGGGATGCTGTATAAAGACGGGAGATGAAGAAGATCAAGATTCATCTCCATGCAGCATCCCATTCATCTTGCAGCATCCTAACATATGTTTTTCTTAGGACTTATGAAAAATCGACTAAGTCCGAGATGCCTTTAAGTAGGGATGCTGTATTAAGATGGGAGATGAAGAAGATCAAGATTCATCTCCATGCAGCATCCCATTCATCTCCCAGCATCCTAACATATGTTTTTCTTAGAACTTATGAAAAATCGACTAAGTCCGAGATGCCTTTAAGTAGGGATGCTGTATTAAGATGGGAGATGAAGAAGATCAAGATTCATCTCCATGCAGCATCCCTTTCATCTCGCAGCATCCTAACATATGTTTTTCTTAGAACTTATGAAAAATCGACTAAGTCCGAGATGCCTTTAAGTAGGGATGCTGTATTAAGATGGGAGATGAAGAAGATCAAGATTCATCTCCATGCAGCATCCCATTCATCTCGCAGCATCCTAACATATGTTTTTCTTAGAATTTATGAAAAATCGACTAAGTCCGAGATGCCTTTAAGTAGGGATGCTGTATTAAGATGGGAGATGAAGAAGATCAAGATTCATCTCAATGCAGCATCCCATTCATCTCGCAGCATCCTAACATATGATTTTCTTAGAATTTATGAAAAATCGACTAAGTCCGAGATGCCTTTAAGTAGGGATGCTGTATTAAGATGGGAGATGAAGAAGATCAAGATTCATCTCAATGCAGCATCCAATTCATCTCGCAGCATCCGAACATATGTTTTTCTTAGAATTTATGAAAAATCGACTAAGTCAGAGATGCCTTTAAGTAGGGATGCTGTATTGAGATGGGAGATGTAGGAGATCAAGATTCATCTCCATGCAGCATCCCATTCATCTCGCAGCATCCTAACATATGAATTTCTTAGAATTTATGAAAAATCGACTAAGTCCGAGATGCCTTTAAGTAAGGATGCTGTATTGAGATGGGAGATGTAGGAGATCAAGATTCATCTCCATGCTGCATCCCATTCATCTCGCTGCATCCAAACATATGTTTTTCTAAGAATATATGGAAAATCGACTAAGTCCGAGATGCCTTTAAGTAGGGATGCTGTATTAAGACCGGAGATGAAGAAGATCAAGATTCATCTCCATGCAGCATCTCATTCATCTCGCAGCATCCTAACATATGAGTTTAGTAGAATTTATGAAAAATCGACTAAGTCCGAGATGCCTCTAAGTAGGGATGCTGTATTAAGATGGGAGATGAAGAAGATCAAGATTCATCTCCATGCAGCATCCCATTCATCTCGCAGCATCCTTACATATGTTTTTCTTAGAATTTATGAAAAATCGACTAAGTCCGAGATGCCTTTAAGTAGGGATGCTGTATTAATATGAGAGATGAAGAAGATCAAGATTCATCTCCATGCAGCATCCCATTCATCTCGCAGCATCCTAACATATGATTTTCTTAGAACTTATGAAAAATCGACTAAGTCCGAGATGCCTTTAAGTAGGGATGCTGTATTAAGATGGGAGATGAAGAAGATCAAGATTCATCTCAATGCAGCATCCCATTCATCTCGCAGCATCCTAACATATGTTTTTCTTAGAATTTATTAAAAATCGACTAAGTCCGAGATGCCTTTAAGTAGGGATGCTGTATTAAGACGGGAGATGAAGAAGATCAAGATTCATCTCAATGCAGCATCCCATTCATCTCGCAGCATCCTAACATATGTTTTTCTTAGAATTTATGAAAAATCGACTAAGTCCGAGATGCCTTTAAGTAGTGATGCTGTATTAAGATGGGAGATGAAGAAGATCAAGATTCATCTCCATGCAGCATCCGATTCATCTCGCAGCATCCTAACATATGATTTTCTTAGAATTTATGAAAAATCGACTAAGTCCGAGATGCCTTTAAGTAGGGATGCTGTATTAAGATGGGAGATGAAGAAGATCAAGATTCATCTCAATGCAGCATCCAATTCATCTCGCAGCATCCGAACATATGTTTTTCTTAGAATTTATGAAAAATCGACTAAGTCAGAGATGCCTTTAAGTAGGGATGCTGTATTGAGATGGGAGATGTAGGAGATCAAGATTCATCTCCATGCAGCATCCCATTCATCTCGCAGCATCCTAACATATGAATTTCTTAGAATTTATGAAAAATCGACTAAGTCCGAGATGCCTTTAAGTAAGGATGCTGTATTGAGATGGGAGATGTAGGAGATCAAGATTCATCTCCATGCTGCATCCCATTCATCTCGCTGCATCCAAACATATGTTTTTCTAAGAATATATGGAAAATCGACTAAGTCCGAGATGCCTTTAAGTAGGGATGCTGTATTAAGATCGGAGATGAAGAAGATCAAGATTCATCTCCATGCAGCATCCCATTCATCTCGCAGCATCCTAACATATGTTTTTCTAAGAATTTATGAAAAATCGACTAAGTCCGAGATGCCTTCAAGTAGGGATGCTGTATTGAGATGGGAGATGAAGAAGATCAAGATTCATCTCCATGCAGCAGCCCATTCATCTCCCAGCATCCTTACATATGAATTTCTATGAATTTATGAAAAATCGACTAAGTCCGAGATGCCTTTAAGTAGGGATGCTGTATTAAGATTGGAGATGAAAAAGATCAAGATTCATCTCCATGCAGCATCCGATTCATCTCGCAGCATCCTAACATATGTTTTTTTTTAGAATTTATGAAAAATCGACTAAGTCCGAGATGCCTTTAAGTAGGGATGCTGTATTAAGATGGGAGATAAAGAAGATCAAGATTCATCTCCATGCAGCATCCCATTCATCTCCCAGCATCCTAACATATGTTTTTTTTTAGAATTTATGAAAAATCGACTAAGTCCGAGATGCCTTTAAGAAGGCAGTCTTCTATAGACTAATAGATAGTATAGAATTGAGTAATATATGTTTTTTTTAATATATGTAAAACATATGTTTTTTTTTAGAATTTATGAAAAATCGACTAAGTCCGAGATGCCTTTAAGAAGGCAGTCTTCTATAGACTAATAGATAGTATAGAATTGAGTCTTCTATAGACTCTTTCCATTTATTGGAAACCCTCAAACTGAGCCTATCGCGAGTGCGCTCGCCGAAGTACCTGAAGTGGGAAAAGGCGTTGTGCTTGCCGATCTTCCAAGAATAGTTTCGACTCCTAAGACCACCCGAAAACGACGGGTTTGCAGGCTGGGCGCTACGCATTGAAGAGAGATGTACATTTCGATCCTTTCAGGCGACCCATGCTTGGTGGTTGTGTGCGGTGTGCTCCCCCCGGGGGGCACATGCGGCATACCGTGTGTGGACTAGTTGGACCCACCCTTGCGGTGGACCGACCGGTCAGTGGTGTTTGCGGGTTAACACATGCGAGCGTTGCGGCCCAGAGGCCTTACCGCCTTTCACTGCGGGTTCGTCAAGAACTTGGAGATGGTCGCAACGCATCGGGTCCTCCCGGGGTACTTGGTGTTTGGATGCTGGCTTGGTGATTAAACACTTGATATTCCATCTTCGGATGAATTTCGGGTGTCACCTGTTGCCTAAGACCACTTGCATGTTTAGCTCGCCGTGGGGTAGCAAGCGTTGTGATCTAATGGCCTTACCGGGCAAACACTTTCGGTTCGTCAAGGACTTGGAGTGCCGGGACGGGTTGGCGGATCCATCACTCTGAGTATGCCGGGTTGATACTTGGGGTTGGTTTGGTTTTGGTGACCCAATACTAGATGTACCATCTCGGTGGTATGTCAGTATCACCTATACTCCAGACCACTTGCATGGTTAGCAAGCGTTGTGATCTAATGGCCCAACCGGGCAAACACTTTGGGTTCGCAAGGACTTAGAGTGCCGGGACGGGTTGGCGGATCCAACACTCTGGGTACCTCCGGGTACTTGGGGTTGGTTGAGGACTTGGTGAACAAACACTTGATATACACTCTCCGGATGTACTTCGGGTGTCACCTGTTGTCCGAGACCACTTGCATGGTTAGCAAGCGTTGTGATTCAATGGCCCTACCGGGCAAACACTTTGGGTTCGCAAGGACTTGGAGTGCCGGGACGGGTTGGCGGATCCAACACTCTGGGTACCTCCGGGTACTTGGGGTTGGTTGAGGACTTGGTGAACAAACACTTGTTGTACACTCTCCGGATGTACTTCGGGTATCGCCTGTTGTCCGAGACCACTTGCATGGTTAGCAAGCGTTGTGGTCTAATGGCCCTACCGGGCAAACACTTTGGGTTCGCGAGGACTTAGAGTGCTGGTAGTGGTTGGCGGACCCAACACTCTGGGTACCTCCGGGTACTTGGGGTTGGTTGAGGACTTGGTGAACAAACACTTGATATACACTCTTCGGATGTACTTCGGGTATCGCCTGTTGTCCGAGACCACTTGCATGGTTAGCAAGCGTTGTGGTCTAATGGCCCTACCGGGCAAACACTTTGGGTTCGCAAGGACTTAGAGTGCTGGTAGTGGTTGGCGGACCCAACACTCTGGGTACCTCCGGGTACTTGGGGTTGGTTGAGGACTTGGTGAACAAACACTTGTTGTACACTCTCCGGATGTACTTCGGGTGTCACCTGTTGTCCGAGACCACTTGCATGGTTAGCAAGCGTTGTGGTCTAATGGCCCTACCGGGCAAACACTTTATGTTCGCGAGGACTTGGAGTGCTGGTAGTGGTTGGCGGACCCAACACTCTGGGTACCTCCGGGTACTTGGGGTTGGTTGAGAACTTGGTGAAGATACCCCTGTCACCTTGTTCGAGGCCACTTGCATGGTCGCAAGCGTTGTGATACAATGGCCCTACCGGGCAAACACTTTGGGTTCGCAAGGACTTGGAGTGCCGGGACGGGTTGGCGGATCCAACACTCTGGGTACCTCCGGGTACTTGGGGTTGGTTGAGGACTTGGTGAGCAAACACTTGATATACGTTCTTCGGATGTACTTCGGGTGTCACCTGTTGTCCGAGGCCACTTGCATGGTCAACGGTTGAGGTGGTGATGGCGGGTCGGTGCTGTAGGGTGCCGGCCTGTTGGCTGCCTTGGCCGGGTTGGTTGGTTAACACTTGATTGGGCTTGCACCCGAGGGTAATGGCACTTGAAGGTGGGTACTGGCCGGCTGACCTGGTGTGATGGTTGGTTGGTGAACACTTGGCGGTACTTGCACTTGGCTGTGCTTGGACTTGAAGGTGGGATCCGGCTGGCCTAGGCCATTGGTGGTTGGTTGGTGGGTTAGCCCTTAGCTGGGCTGGCTGGCTGGCTGGCCATCGGTGGTGTGGTGTGGTGAGGTGTGTGGAGTCGAGCATCGCGCGCCGTTGCCTTCTTCGGAGTGTTGTAGGTACGCAAGTGCTTGCAATGCAAAGAGGTTGGTGATGGAGTGACATTGCCTTCACCATGGAGTTGCGGGTACTTAGGTACTTGCAAGGAGATGGTGGTATGGTGGTGTTGCGTGTGTGGTGTTCGATTAGAAAGATATAATTTCTAAGTCCGGATTAGTGCTGTCAGTGGGGCCGCCGCTAACAGGTCCTGCACGGCCACCGTGGGGCTTGACTTGGCGCTATTCCGGACTTGGGGCGATCACGATGTCCCCGTGCGGGACTTAGAAGATGGAAGAACACAAGTACCCTTATCCCATGACTTGTGAGCGATTGGCATACGTTACCACATGAAGAGAAAAATTGGCTAAGTCCCGGATCCATATTATATGAACAGAATAATCGGCTAAGTCCCGGATCCATATTATATGAAGGGAAAAATCGGCTAAGTCCCGGATCCATATTATATGAAGGGAAAAATCGGCTAAGTCCCGGATCCATATTATATGAAGAGAAAAATCGGCTAAGTCCAGGATCCATATATGATAACCTAATAATCGGCTAAGTCCAGGATCCATATTATATGAAGAGAAAAATCGGCTAAGTCCAGGATCCATATATAATAACCTAATAATCGGCTAAGTCCAGGATCCATATAACATGAAGAGAAAAATCGGCTAAGTCCCAGATTGGGTCTGTCAGAAATACACTTCCAAGTTACCACACAAGCAAGCAAGATGGCCTAGTGATGGATCCATATGATATGAAGAGAAAAATCGGCTAAGTCCCAGATTGGGTCTGTCAGAAATACACTTCCAAGTTACCACACAAGCAAGCAAGATGGCCTAGTGATGGATCCATATGATATGAAGAAAAAAATCGGCTAAGTCCCAGATTGGGTCTGTCAGAAATACACTTCCAAGTTACCACACAAGCAAGCAAGATGGCCTAGTGATGGATCCATATGATATGAAGAGAAAAATCGGCTAAGTCCCAGATTGGGTCTGTCAGAAATACACTTCCAAGTTACCACACAAGCAAGCAAGATGGCCTAGTGATGGATCCATATGATATGAAGAGAAAAATCGGCTAAGTCCCAGATTGGGTCTGTCAGAAATACACTTCCAAGTTACCACACAAGCAAGCAAGATGGCCTAGTGATGGATCCATATGATATGAAGAAAAAAATCGGCTAAGTCCCAGATTGGGTCTGTCAGAAATACACTTCCAAGTTACCACACAAGCAAGCAAGATGGCCTAGTGATGGATCCATATGATATGAAGAGAAAAATCGGCTAAGTCCCAGATTGGGTCTGTCAGAAATACACTTCCAAGTTACCACACAAGCAAGCAAGATGGCCTAGTGATGGATCCATATGATATGAAGAGAAAAATCGGCTAAGTCCAGGATCCATATAATATGAAGAAAAAAATCGGCTAAGTCCCAGATTGGGTCTGTCAGAAATACACTTCCAAGTTACCACACAAGCAAGCAAGATGGCCTAGTGATGGATCCATATGATATGAAGAGAAAAATCGGCTAAGTCCCAGATTGGGTCTGTCAGAAATACACTTCCAAGTTACCACACACGCAAGCAAGATGGCCTAGTGATGGATCCATATGATATGAAGAGAAAAATCGGCTAAGTCCAGGATCCATATAATATGAAGAGAAAAATCGGCTAAGTCCCAGATTGGGTCTGTCAGAAATACACTTCCAAGTTACCACACACGCAAGCAAGATGGCCTAGTGATGGATCCATATGATATGAAGAGAAAAATCGGCTAAGTCCAGGATCCATATAATATGAAGAGAAAAATCGGCTAAGTCCCAGATTGGGTCTGTCAGAAATACACTTCCAAGTTACCACACAAGCAAGCAAGATGGCCTAGTGAAGGATCCATATGACATGAAGAGAAAAATTGGCTAAGTCCAAGATTGGGTCTGTCAGACATACACTTCCAAGTTACCACATGAGCAAGCAAGATGGCCTAGTGATGGATCCATATAATATGCAGAGAAAAATCGGCTAAGTCCCAGATTGGGTCTGTCAGAAATACACTTCCAAGTTACCACATGAGCAAGCAAGTTACCACATGAAGAGAAAGCCGGCAAAGTCCGGGAATGTTACCACATGAACTGGAAAATGGGCAAAAACCTACCTTTACAGGGAACGTGAATAAGTAAGGCTGTAGACATCGGATCGACAAGCCAAAGACTGATATGGAAAGGAAATGAGTAGTACTAGCTTTCCTGAGAGTTGCAGAGCTTAGACTGCATATGAACGGAAGTTATTAAGCGTCAAAGTCAGAAAAGTTGCCCGAAGGAACACAAGTTCCAACTTAGAGCATGAATACCGCCTAGACGGAAAGAGGTACGGCCAGGCTGAGGAATAAGAAAATGTTGGCCAACATGTTCCCTAACTATCCCCCGAAGACCGTAAAGCAATCCAACATCAACCAAGAAAGTTATAGCCCGATCAAGGAAACACCTACTTTGCACCGATATTGCACCAAATACATGTACCAAGCACCTTCGGTTGCATACCTGCAGGGGCTTACCGTAGTAGGCCATGGAAGACCGATATACCGAACATAATCACTTTCTATCTCCTCGGGTGTTGGAGATAGCGCTTTGCGGTAAAACAACGAAAGTTAGACCATGTCTTGGTGCATCTTTTTGCCCGAGAACACAAGACCCTATCTACCAAGGCAAGAAAGTTGTGTGGGGACAAAATGTCCATAAGTGCCCAAAGTGGCACACGTGAACCATATATTCGAGAAAAACACAAGTGTGGGCCCGAGCTAGCGAGTTGAAATGTTCTGACCGTCAGTAGCCCTAGTTGAGGTGCACTTATCATTATATGAGGCCAACGTGCCAGCTAGTCTCTAAAGGGGCGATATGGGTGTTCCAAGGTTTGTACCCAATTGAGGAAAAAACAGGGTAAGGTACGGTGTACCGCGAATAACTCGGGCTATAGATGTCCGATCGATGAGTTTGGCATATGTATGGAAAGGTCTCGACGAGACCTAACTACCCTGAAAGTATGAAGGCAAAGACTTGAATGACCGGGAAGTTATTAAGTGCACAAGTGGTAAAGTTGCACCAAAGTCCATGTTACCCGAAGTGGTACATGAACACCCAATATTCGACCAAAACACAAGTTTAGAGACGAGCTAGCGAGCTACATTGTTCAGACCGTCAGTAGCCCGCATCAAGACACGCATTTCATTATATTGAGCCTAGCCGCTAGCTCGACTCGAAGTCGGTCATATGGTTGGTTGATGGTTTGGACCGACCACGTGGTGTACCAAGGTGATGTACCTTTCATGAATTAAAACTCTGGCTGTATGGCACTGAGCGACAAGCTAAGGTGTGATTTGGAATAGTCTTGAGTGGGACTATTTAGGAAAAATGCGAACAAAAAATCACAAAGTCCTTGGGCGAAGCTATTAGCGAAACATAGAGCAAATTGGTACCAAAAACTATGGAAATGGGACTTGAGTCAAAAATAACCGCAAGTTGGAGAAGAGATAGCAAGCTTGCGTAGAACAATTATATTTGGTGCATGGTATCACCAACAAAAAAGTATATGGGGCCAAGGTGCTGGCTGGCCTCCAAAGTGGAGATATGGGCGATCCAACGTTTGTACCCAAGTACGAACAAGTATGGAAAAAACAGGGTAAGGTACCAAGTACCATTAATAACTTCGGCTGTAGATGGCCGAGCGAGGCATACGGCTCACCGTTGGAAAGGTCTTGGGGAGACCTATCTACCCTGAAAGTTTCATGAGGCTGAGTTGAAATACCACGGAGATATTAGGTGATGATTGTCCAATTCGGGGACCAAGTCGCAGGAAATGGCACTTGACCAAAATCACCCTTGGAAGGTGAATACCGGCTTACCGGTAAGAGATAGCGACTTGGCGTAGAATATTCATAAGTTGGGCGTGTAGAGACGCAACTTTTATTATATGGGGCCAACCCGGTCAGGGTGCTCCAAGTCGGTCGTTTCGTCGGTTTATGGTTTGGGCCGACCACGTGGTGTACCAAGTTGAGGTACCTTTCATGAATTATAACTCGGTCAGTTTGCCACCGAGCGACAAGCTGCGGTGTGTTTTGGAATGGTCTTGAGTAGGACTATCAAGGAAAAATACCAATCGAAAATCAGCTTGTCCATGGCCGAAGCTATTAGTGAAACATATAGCAAAATGGGTCCAAAAACGAATGAAATGGGAATTGGACCAAGAATAACGGCAAGTTGGAGAAGAGATAGCAAGTTGACGTAGAACAATTATGTTTGGTGCATGGTATGACCAACAAAAAAGTATATGGGGCCAAGGTGCTGGCTGGCCTCCAAAGTGGAGATATGGGCGATCCAAAGTTTGTACCCAAGTACGAACAAGTATGGAAAAAACAGGGTAAGGTACCAAGTACCATTAATAACTTCGGCTGTAGATGGCCGAGCAAGACAAACGGCATACCGTTGGAAAGGTCTTGGGGAGACCTATCTACCCTGAAAGTTTCATGAGGCTGAGTTGAAAGACCACGGAGATATTAGGTGATGATGGTCCAATTCGGGGACCAAGTCGCAGGAAATGGCACTTGACCAAAATCACCCTTGGAAGGTGAATACCGGCTTACCGGTAAGAGATAGCGACTTGGCGTAGAATATTCATAAGTTGGGCGTGTAGAGACGCAACTTTCATTATATGGGGGCAACCCGGTCGAGGTGCTCCAAGTCGGTCGTTTGGTCGGTTTACGGTTTGGGCCGACCACGTGGTGTACCAAGTTGAGGTACCTTTCATGAATTATAACTCGGTCAGTTTGCCACCGAGCAACAAGTTGCGGTGTGTTTTGGAATGGTCTTGAGTGGGACTATCAAGGAAAAATACAAGTAGAAAATCAGCTTGTCCATGGCCGAAACTATTAGTGAAACATATAGCAAAATGGGTCCGAAAACGAATGAAATGGGACTTGGACCAAGAATAACGGCAAGTTGGAGAAGAGATAGCAAGTTGGCGTAGAACAATTATAAACTGTGCATGGTATGACCAACAAAAAAGTATATAGGGCCAAGGCGGTAGCTGGCCTCCAAAGTGTAGATATGGGTGATTCATGGTTTGCACCCAAGTATGGCAAAAACTGGTAGAGGTACCTTTCATGAATTACTGCTCAGGCTGTATGGCACTTAGCGGGACGCTTGGCTCTGGTATGGAATAGTCTTGAGTGGGACTATCAAGGAAAAATACGAACAAAAAATCAGCATGTCCACGGACGACGGTATTAGCGAATCTTAGAGCAAAATTGCGACCAAGTCGCTGGAAATGGCCCTTGAACCAAGTATACCGTCCAGGCGGTACGAGATAGCGAGTTGACGTGGAACATTTATAAGTTTGCCTCCACGAGACGAAAGTTTAGTTATATGGGGCCAACCCGCTCAGGGTTGTCCAAGTCGGTCATATGGCTGATCGAAATTTTCGACCAAGTACTGAGAAAACAGGGTAAGGTACCGTGTACCTCGAATAACTTTGGCTGTAGATGTCCGAGCGAGGCAAACGGCATAGCGTTGGAAAGGTCTTGAGGTGTTCTAGGCACCCTGAAAGTTTGAAAAGGCTATCTGGAAAACTCGTGGAGATATTAGAGAAACATTGGGCCCAAAAGATACCAAGTCGCAGGAAATGGGCCCTCCAAGAACACCCTAAAATCCCAATTACGGCTAAGTTGCAGGCCAGCTAGCGAAGTGAAATGTTCTAGGCATAACTAGAACACGTTAATGCGCAACTTTTTGAATCAGAACTTTTTTCGATATCTGGCCCCCAAAGGGGGGATATGGGCGATCAAAGGATTTTTCCAAGTTTCGGTACTTTTTACGGTATCGCTCATAGCTCCGGCTGTATGCAAGCAAATGACAATCTAAGACATGATTTGGAAAGGTATTGAGCAGTACTAACTTACGTTAGAACACAGCGAAGCGCCATCGGTTCATGGCAAGGCCGATATAAGCAGTCAAAGATGAAAAATGTTGACAAAATGAACAAAAATTACCTTGGTACGCGAATAGCGGCCAGGGATGAAGAGGTACGAAGGTGGTGTAGAAGAATTATAATTAGGACTTGGTACGCTCTAAAAGTTTGCCGAAGACCGCAAAGCGCTCAGACCCATAGAAAGTGGCCATTTGGGCCGAACAGTGCGTGCAAAGAGGTGAAAATGCAAAAATTGCACTTTGGGGGGCGATTTGCGGGGGGAAGGAGGGGTCGGAGGGCAAAATGTCCCTTGACCAAAAAGTCTTATCTCGTCGAGATCTACAACATTGCCGAAGACCGCAAAGCGCTAGCTCGCAATCGAAAAATCGAGAATTTGAAAATTTTCTAAGTCTTGGGCTCCCTAAGGAAAAGTTTCAAAAATCACGTTTGTCCCCAATTTTGAAGGGGAAGGAGTCGGTTCCGGGGCATGGTGTCTTCGGCAAAAAGTCTTATCTTTTTGCGTACTTTCGACTAGTTCAATAAAAATTTTTGACCCAAAATTTGTTCGGCGGACCCCTAGGTCGAAAAACCCGAAAAAAGTCGAAAAAAGTCGAAAATGTCGAAAAATGAGAAAACCTCATATTCGGACTCTACACGAGCCCCAGATATTGAAAAGTGAAATCCGCGGTCGATTTGGAACAAAAAATTGACCTAGGCAAAGTTGTATGGAGGTAGGGACCCCTGAGAAAAAAGTTTGGTCCCGAGGCTCCTTGGACCACCAAGTCCCTAGGTCGGACCAAAATCGGAAAAAATCCGACCAAAGTCGAAAGTGTCGAAAATTTTAAAAAACCCCTTTTGGGGCCCTATGGCCTCCCTAGATAATGAAAAGTGAGGTCCGCGGCCGATCCGGAAGAAAAACTTGACCTAGGCAAACTTGTATGACGGTGGGGACCCAAAAAAATTTCGATGAGTGTAGTTTAGACAGGCCGGAAAATGTATCGGTGGTCCGTATCAAGGGACGTCTTTTAGTTCCATGGGGTGGTGGTCGTCGAACAAAGTCGCCTAGGTCGACCACCAGAAAGACCAGTCGTGTTGTAATGGATGTTTTGACCACTTTACTAGGGAAACCTAGTAGGTCGAAGCAAATTTGGGGTTCGAGATGAGTTGGTGAAAGTTGGTCCAACCTAGGTGTGCTTGGTGGAGGTTGACCATGAAAGTAGAGCATGATAGGAATGACCATAACTTTGGTTCTAGATGTCGGATCGGTACACTTGAGGCAGTTTTGGAAAGGTGAAGGCCTGCTCTAGCTATGTTTCCTACCAAGCTAAGCGCCTACTAGTGACCCGGAGGAGGTATTAAGGGTCAAAGGCAAAAAGGGGTACCCTAAAGTGCATGTGACCAAGAAAATGGGAAAAACGGTATCGCCTATAGCTCAGGCTGTATGGCTCGGATCGGAAAGCTTGGATATGCGTTGGAAAGGTCTTGACGAGCGCTAGCTATGTGTCCTACCAAGCGAAGCGCTAGGTGTTGAGCAAGTCGGTCATATTAGAGGGCAAAGGTGAAAAATGGTGGTTTAGAGGCGAAAATTCACCTTATGATCGAAAATAGCGGGCGAACGATAAGAGCTACGAACACGGCGTAGAACAATCATAAGTACGTTACCACAAGACCTAACTTTGGCCAATATAGAGCGAGAAGATCGGAGGTACCCATCAGGGTGATATGGCTGGTTCAAAGTTGGACCAAAACGAGACTTGAGAAATGGGTTGAAACACGGTATCGCGAATAACTCAGGCTGTATGGAACGGATCGACAAGCTAAGATCAGTGTTGGAAAGGTCGAACCGAGCGCTAACTATAATCCCAAACAACCGAAGCGCTAAGTGTTGAGCAAAACTGAGTTATTAAGCGACAAAGTGGAAAAATAATACCAAAATGGCCAAAAATCACACAAGACCAAGAATACCGAGCAGGCGGTAAGAGATAGCGGGTTGACGTAGAATACTTATAAGTTTGCCTCTACGAGACCTAAAAGTCGGCCATAGACAGCGAGAAGATCGGACCACTCTGGAAGGGTGATACGAGTGGTCAAAAATAGGCAAAAATGAAACATGGCTAAAATGGATTTGACTTGTGCACCATGTAGCTCCGGCTGTATGGCATGGATTGTAAAGCTAGGATATGTTTTGGAAAGGTAACACCCAGCGCTAGATACGACTAGAAGAAAGCAAAGCGCTAACTAGCATGATTTGGAAGTTATTAAACGACAAAGTCGAAAAATGTTACCAAAATTGAAACTCGAGTACATTGGGCCAAAAAGTACAAGTTGTGAAATTTGGACTTACGAGTAAAATACCGAGCAGGCGGTAAGAGATAGAGACTTGGTGTAGAACAATTATAAGTTGGGCGTGTAGAGACGCAACTTTCATTATATGGGGCCAACCCGGTCAGGGTGCTCCAAGTCGGTCGTTTGGTCGGTTTATGGTTTGGGCCGACCACGTGGTGTACCAAGTTGAGGTACCTTTCATGAATTATAACTCGGTCAGTTTGCCACCGAGCGACAAGTTCCGGTGTGATTTGGAATGGTCTTGAGTGGGACTATCAAGCAAAAATACAAATAGAAAATCAGCTTGTCCATGGCCGAAGCTATTAGTGAAACATATAGCAAAATGGGTCCAAAAACGAATGAAATGGGACTTGGACCAAGAATAACGGCAAGTTGGAGAAGAGATAGCAAGTTGACGTAGTACAATTATATTTGGTGCATGGTATGACCAACAAAAAAGTATATGGGGCCAAGGTGCTGGCTGGCCTCCAAAGTGGTGATATGGGCGATACAAAGTGTGTACCCACGTACGAACAAGTATGGAAAAAACAGGGTAAGGTACCAAGTACCATGAATAACTTCGGCTGTAGATGGCCGATTGAGGCAAACGGCATACCGTTGGAAAGGTCTTGGGGAGACCTATCTACCCTGACAGTTTCATGAGGCTGAGTTGAAAGACCACGGAGATATTAGGTGATGATGGTCCAATTCGGGGACCAAGTCGCAGGAAATGGCACTTGACCAAAATCACCCTTGGAAGGTGAATACCGGCTTACCGGTAAGAGATAGCGACTTGGCGTAGAATATTCATAAGTTGGGCGTGTAGAGACGCAACTTTCATTATATGGAAGCAACCCGGTCAGGGTGCTCCAAGTCGGTCGTTTGGTCGGTTTATGGGTTGGGCCGACCACGTGGTGTACCAAGTTGAGGTACTTTTCATGAATTATAACTCGGTCAGTTTGCCACCGAGCGACAAGTTGCGGTGTGTTTTGGAATGGTCTTGAGTGGGACTATCAAGGAAAAATACAAATAGAAAATCAGCTTGTCCATGGCCGAAGCTATTAGCGAAACATAGAGCAAATTGGTACCAAAAACTATGGAAATGGGACTTGTACCAAGAATAACGGCAAGTTGGAGAAGAGATAGCAAGTTGGCGTAGAACAATTATATTTGGTGCATGGTATGACCAACAAAAAAGTATATGGGGCTAAGGTACTGGCTGGCCTCCAAAGTGGAGATATGGGCGATCCAATGTTTGTACCCATGTATGGCAAAAACTGGTAGAGGTACCTTTCATGAATTACTGCTCAGGCTGTATGGCACTTAGCGGGACGCTTGGCTCTGGTATGGAATAGTCTTGAGTGGGACTATCAAGGAAAAATACGAACAAAAAATCACCATGTCCACGGACGAAGGTATTAGCGAAACTTAGAGCGAAATTGCGACCAAGTCGCTGGAAATGGCCCTTGGACCAAGTATACCGTCAAGGCGGTACGAGATAGCGAGTTGACGTGGAATATTTATAAGTTTGCCTCCACGAGACGAAAGTTTAGTTATATGGGGCCAACCCGCTCAGGGTTGTCCAAGTCGGTCATATGGCTGATCGAAATTTTCGACCAAGTACTGAGAAAACAGGGTAAGGTACAGTGTACCTCGAATAACTTCGGCTGTAGATGTCCGAGCGAAGCAAACGGCATAGCGTTGGAAAGGTCTTGAGGTGCTCTAGGCACCCTGAAAGTATGAGAAAGCTATCTGGAAAACTCGTGGAGATATTAGAGAAACATTGGGCCCAAAAGATACCAAGTCGCAGGAAATGGGCCCTCCAAGAACACCCTAAAATCCCAATTACGGCTAAGTTGCAGGCCAGCTAGCGAAGTGAAATGTTCTAGGCATAACTAGAACACGTTAATGCGCAACTTTTTGAATCAGAACTTTTTTCGATATCTGGCCCCCAAAGGGGGGATATGGGCGATCAAAGGATTTTTCCAAGTTTCGGTACTTTTTACGGTATCGCTCATAGCTCCGGCTGTATGCAAGCAAATGACAATCTAAGACATGATTTGGAAAGGTATTGAGCAGTACTAACTTACGTTAGAACACAGCGAAGCGCCATCGGTTCATGGCAAGGCCGATATAAGCAGTCAAAGATGAAAAATGTTGACAAAATGAACAAAAATTACCTTGGTACGCGAATAGCGGCCAGGGATGAAGAGGTACGAAGGTGGTGTAGAAGAATTATAATTAGGACTTGGTACGCTCTAAAAGTTTGCCGAAGACCGCAAAGCGCTCAGACCCATAGAAAGTGGCCATTTGGGCCGAACAGTGCGTGCAAAGAGGTGAAAATGCAAAAATTGCACTTTGGGGGGCGATTTGCGGGGGGAAGGAGGGGTCGGAGGGCAAAATGTCCCTTGACCAAAAAGTCTTATCTCGTCGAGATCTACAACATTGCCGAAGACCGCAAAGCGCTAGCTCGCAATCGAAAAATCGAGAATTTGAAAATTTTCTAAGTCTTGGGCTCCCTAAGGAAAAGTTTCAAAAATCACGTTTGTCCCCAATTTTGAAGGGGAAGGAGTCGGTTCCGGGGCATGGTGTCTTCGGCAAAAAGTCTTATCTTTTTGCGTACTTTCGACTAGTTCAATAAAAATTTTTGACCCAAAATTTGTTCGGCGGACCCCTAGGTCGAAAAACCCGAAAAAAGTCGAAAAAAGTCGAAAATGTCGAAAAATGAGAAAACCTCATATTCGGACTCTACACGAGCCCCAGATATTGAAAAGTGAAATCCGCGGTCGATTTGGAACAAAAAATTGACCTAGGCAAAGTTGTATGGAGGTAGGGACCCCTGAGAAAAAAGTTTGGTCCCGAGGCTCCTTGGACCACCAAGTCCCTAGGTCGGACCAAAATCGGAAAAAATCCGACCAAAGTCGAAAGTGTCGAAAATTTTAAAAAACCCCTTTTGGGGCCCTATGGCCTCCCTAGATAATGAAAAGTGAGGTCCGCGGCCGATCCGGAAGAAAAACTTGACCTAGGCAAACTTGTATGACGGTGGGGACCCAAAAAAATTTCGATGAGTGTAGTTTAGACAGGCCGGAAAATGTATCGGTGGTCCGTATCAAGGGACGTCTTTTAGTTCCATGGGGTGGTGGTCGTCGAACAAAGTCGCCTAGGTCGACCACCAGAAAGACCAGTCGTGTTGTAATGGATGTTTTGACCACTTTACTAGGGAAACCTAGTAGGTCGAAGCAAATTTGGGGTTCGAGATGAGTTGGTGAAAGTTGGTCCAACCTAGGTGTGCTTGGTGGAGGTTGACCATGAAAGTAGAGCATGATAGGAATGACCATAACTTTGGTTCTAGATGTCGGATCGGTACACTTGAGGCAGTTTTGGAAAGGTGAAGGCCTGCTCTAGCTATGTTTCCTACCAAGCTAAGCGCCTACTAGTGACCCGGAGGAGGTATTAAGGGTCAAAGGCAAAAAGGGGTACCCTAAAGTGCATGTGACCAAGAAAATGGGAAAAACGGTATCGCCTATAGCTCAGGCTGTATGGCTCGGATCGGAAAGCTTGGATATGCGTTGGAAAGGTCTTGACGAGCGCTAGCTATGTGTCCTACCAAGCGAAGCGCTAGGTGTTGAGCAAGTCGGTCATATTAGAGGGCAAAGGTGAAAAATGGTGGTTTAGAGGCGAAAATTCACCTTATGATCGAAAATAGCGGGCGAACGATAAGAGCTACGAACACGGCGTAGAACAATCATAAGTACGTTACCACAAGACCTAACTTTGGCCAATATAGAGCGAGAAGATCGGAGGTACCCATCAGGGTGATATGGCTGGTTCAAAGTTGGACCAAAACGAGACTTGAGAAATGGGTTGAAACACGGTATCGCGAATAACTCAGGCTGTATGGAACGGATCGAAAAGCTAAGATCAGTGTTGGAAAGGTCGAACCGAGCGCTAACTATAATCCCAAACAACCGAAGCGCTAAGTGTTGAGCAAAACTGAGTTATTAAGCGACAAAGTGGAAAAATAATACCAAAATGGCCAAAAATCACACAAGACCAAGAATACCGAGCAGGCGGTAAGAGATAGCGGGTTGACGTAGAATACTTATAAGTTTGCCTCTACGAGACCTAAAAGTCGGCCATAGACAGCGAGAAGATCGGACCACTCTGGAAGGGTGATACGAGTGGTCAAAAATAGGCAAAAATGAAACATGGCTAAAATGGATTTGACTTGTGCACCATGTAGCTCCGGCTGTATGGCATGGATTGTAAAGCTAGGATATGTTTTGGAAAGGTAACACCCAGCGCTAGATACGACTAGAAGAAAGCAAAGCGCTAACTAGCATGATTTGGAAGTTATTAAACGACAAAGTCGAAAAATGTTACCAAAATTGAAACTCGAGTACATTGGGCCAAAAAGTACAAGTTGTGAAATTTGGACTTACGAGTAAAATACCGAGCAGGCGGTAAGAGATAGAGACTTGGTGTAGAACAATTATAAGTTGGGCGTGTAGAGACGCAACTTTCATTATATGGGGCCAACCCGGTCAGGGTGCTCCAAGTCGGTCGTTTGGTCGGTTTATGGTTTGGGCCGACCACGTGGTGTACCAAGTTGAGGTACCTTTCATGAATTATAACTCGGTCAGTTTGCCACCGAGCGACAAGTTCCGGTGTGATTTGGAATGGTCTTGAGTGGGACTATCAAGCAAAAATACAAATAGAAAATCAGCTTGTCCATGGCCGAAGCTATTAGTGAAACATATAGCAAAATGGGTCCAAAAACGAATGAAATGGGACTTGGACCAAGAATAACGGCAAGTTGGAGAAGAGATAGCAAGTTGACGTAGTACAATTATATTTGGTGCATGGTATGACCAACAAAAAAGTATATGGGGCCAAGGTGCTGGCTGGCCTCCAAAGTGGTGATATGGGCGATACAAAGTGTGTACCCACGTACGAACAAGTATGGAAAAAACAGGGTAAGGTACCAAGTACCATGAATAACTTCGGCTGTAGATGGCCGATTGAGGCAAACGGCATACCGTTGGAAAGGTCTTGGGGAGACCTATCTACCCTGACAGTTTCATGAGGCTGAGTTGAAAGACCACGGAGATATTAGGTGATGATGGTCCAATTCGGGGACCAAGTCGCAGGAAATGGCACTTGACCAAAATCACCCTTGGAAGGTGAATACCGGCTTACCGGTAAGAGATAGCGACTTGGCGTAGAATATTCATAAGTTGGGCGTGTAGAGACGCAACTTTCATTATATGGAAGCAACCCGGTCAGGGTGCTCCAAGTCGGTCGTTTGGTCGGTTTATGGGTTGGGCCGACCACGTGGTGTACCAAGTTGAGGTACTTTTCATGAATTATAACTCGGTCAGTTTGCCACCGAGCGACAAGTTGCGGTGTGTTTTGGAATGGTCTTGAGTGGGACTATCAAGGAAAAATACAAATAGAAAATCAGCTTGTCCATGGCCGAAGCTATTAGCGAAACATAGAGCAAATTGGTACCAAAAACTATGGAAATGGGACTTGTACCAAGAATAACGGCAAGTTGGAGAAGAGATAGCAAGTTGGCGTAGAACAATTATATTTGGTGCATGGTATGACCAACAAAAAAGTATATGGGGCTAAGGTACTGGCTGGCCTCCAAAGTGGAGATATGGGCGATCCAATGTTTGTACCCATGTATGGCAAAAACTGGTAGAGGTACCTTTCATGAATTACTGCTCAGGCTGTATGGCACTTAGCGGGACGCTTGGCTCTGGTATGGAATAGTCTTGAGTGGGACTATCAAGGAAAAATACGAACAAAAAATCACCATGTCCACGGACGAAGGTATTAGCGAAACTTAGAGCGAAATTGCGACCAAGTCGCTGGAAATGGCCCTTGGACCAAGTATACCGTCAAGGCGGTACGAGATAGCGAGTTGACGTGGAATATTTATAAGTTTGCCTCCACGAGACGAAAGTTTAGTTATATGGGGCCAACCCGCTCAGGGTTGTCCAAGTCGGTCATATGGCTGATCGAAATTTTCGACCAAGTACTGAGAAAACAGGGTAAGGTACAGTGTACCTCGAATAACTTCGGCTGTAGATGTCCGAGCGAAGCAAACGGCATAGCGTTGGAAAGGTCTTGAGGTGCTCTAGGCACCCTGAAAGTATGAGAAAGCTATCTGGAAAACTCGTGGAGATATTAGAGAAACATAGGGCCCAAAAGATACCAAGTCGCAGGAAATGGGCCCTCCTTGAACACCCTAAAATCCCAATTACGGCTAAGTTGCAGGCCAGCTAGCGAAGTGAAATGTTCTAGGCATAACTAGAACACGTTAAGGCGCAACTTTATGAATCAGAACTTTTTTCGATATCTGGTCCCCAAAGGGGGGATATGGGCGATCCAAGGATTTTTCCAAGTTTCGGTACTTTTTACGGTATCGCTCATAGCTCCGGCTGTATGCAAGCAAATGACAATCTAAGACATGATTTGGAAAGGTAATGAGTAGTACTAACTTACGTTAGAACACAGCGAAGCGCTATCGGTTCATGGCAAGGCCGATAGAAGCAGTCAAAGATGAAAAATGTTGACAAAATGAACAAAAATTACCTTGGTACGCGAATAGCGGCCAGGGATGAAGAGGTACGAAGGTGGTGTAGAAGAATTATAATTAGGGCTTGGTACGCTTTAAAAGTTTGCCGAAGACCGCAAAGCGCTCAGACCCATAGAAAGTGGCCATTTGGGCCGAACAGTGCGTGCAAAGAGGTGAAAATGCAAAAATTGCACTTTGGGGGGCGATTTGCGGGGGGAAGGAGGGGTCGGAGGGCAAAATGTCCCTTGACCAAAAAGTCTTATCTCGTCGAGATCTACAACATTGCCGAAGACCGCAAAGCGCTAGCTCGCAATCGAAAAATCGAGAATTTGAAAATTTTCTAAGTCTTGGGCTCCCTAAGGAAAAGTTTCAAAAATCACGTTTGTCCCCAATTTTGAAGGGGAAGGAGTCGGTTCCGGGGCATGGTGTCTTCGGCAAAAAGTCTTATCTTTTTGCGTACTTTCGACTAGTTCAATAAAAATTTTTGACCCAAAATTTGTTCGGCGGACCCCTCGGTCGAAAAACCCGAAAAAAGTCGAAAAAAGTCGAAAATGTCGAAAAATGAGAAAACCTCATATTCGGACTCTACACGAGCCCCAGATATTGAAAAGTGAAATCCGCGGTCGATTTGGAACAAAAAATTGACCTAGGCAAAGTTGTATGGAGGTAGGGACCCCTGAGAAAAAAGTTTGGTCCCGAGGCTCCTTGGACCACCAAGTCCCTAGGTCGGACCAAAATCGGAAAAAATCCGACCAAAGTCGAAAGTGTCGAAAATTTTAAAAAACCCCTTTTGGGGCCCTATGGCCTCCCTAGATAATGAAAAGTGAGGTCCGCGGCCGATCCGGAAGAAAAACTTGACCTAGGCAAACTTGTATGACGGTGGGGACCCAAAAAAATTTCGATGAGTGTAGTTTAGACAGGCCGGAAAATGTATCGGTGGTCCGTATCAAGGGACGTCTTTTAGTTCCATGGGGTGGTGGTCGTCGAACAAAATCGCCTAGGTCGACCACCAGAAAGACCAGTCGTGTTGTAATGGATGTTTTGACCACTTTACTAGGGAAACCTAGTAGGTCGAAGCAAATTTGGGGTTCGAGATGAGTTGGTGAAAGTTGGTCCAACCTAGGTGTGCTTGGTGGAGGTTGACCATGAAAGTAGAGCATGATAGGAATGACCATAACTTTGGTTCTAGATGTCGGATCGGTACACTTGAGGCAGTTTTGGAAAGGTGAAGGCCTGCTCTAGCTATGTTTCCTACCAAGCTGAGCGCCTACTAGTGACCCGGAGGAGGTATTAAGGGTCAAAGGCAAAAAGGGGTACCCTAAAGTGCATGTGACCAAGAAAATGGGAAAAACGGTATCGCCTATAGCTCAGGCTGTATGGCTCGGATCGGAAAGCTTGGATATGCGTTGGAAAGGTCTTGACGAGCGCTAGCTATGTGTCCTACCAAGCGAAGCGCTAGGTGTTGAGCAAGTCGGTCATATTAGAGGGCAAAGGTGAAAAATGGTGGTTTAGAGGCGAAAATTCACCTTATGATCGAAAATAGCGGGCGAACGATAAGAGCTACGAACACGGCGTAGAACAATCATAAGTACGTTACCACAAGACCTAACTTTGGCCAATATAGAGCGAGAAGATCGGAGGTACCCATCAGGGTGATATGGCTGGTTCAAAGTTGGACCAAAACGAGACTTGAGAAATGGATTGAAACACGGTATCGCGAATAACTCAGGCTGTATGGAACGGATCGACAAGCTTAGATCAGTGTTGGATAGGTCGAACCGAGCGCTAACTATAATCCCAAACAACCGAAGCGCTAAGTGTTGAGCAAAACTGAGTTATTAAGCGACAAAGTGGAAAAATAATACCAAAATGGCCAAAAATCACACAAGACCAAGAATACCGAGCAAGCGGTAAGAGATAGCGGGTTGACGTAGAATACTTATAAGTTTGCCTCTACGAGACCTAAAAGTCGTCCATAGAAAGCGAGAAGATCGGACCACTCTGGAAGGGTGATACGAGTGGTCAAAAATTAGCAAAAATGAAACATGGCTAAAATGGATTTGACTTGTGCACCATGTAGCTCCGGCTGTATGGCATGGATTGTAGAGCTAGGATATGTTTTGGAAAGGTAACACCCAGCGCTAGATACGACTAGAAGAAAGCAAAGCGCTAACTAGCATGATTTGGAAGTTATTAAGCGTCAAAGTCGAAAAATGTTACCAAAATTGAAACTCGAGTACATTGGGCCAAAAAGTACAAGTTGTGAAATTTGGACTTACGAGTAAAATACCGAGCAGGCGGTAAGAGATAGAGACTTGGTGTAGAACAATTATAAGTTGGGCATGTTATAACCTATATTTGGCCCGAACATAGTCTCGAGATCGGTGGTACCTAAAAGGGTGGTACAGGTGTTAGATGGTTTTCCCAGAGCATAAGCTCCACATGATATGGAAAACGGGAAACATCATAACTTCGGCTGTATGGCATGGAATGGAACGAACAAGGTATCGATGGAAAGAGAAAAGGTAGCGCTAACTATAATTCCTTCCAAGCAAAGCGCTAGCATGTGACCGTTTGGGTGTTATTGTGAGTCAAAGTCAGAAATTGTTACCACGAGAGGCGAAAATCCGACTAAGTCCATGAATACCGGGCTGGCGGTAAGAGATACGGCTTGGCCGTAGAACATTTATAAGTTGGCCAATACAAGACCTAAGTTTCGTCCATAGACGACAAGAAGATCGAAGATACGTGAAGGTGAGATATGGGCGTCCCAAAGTGGGCCTTTGAAAAAGTGACAAACTTCCCTTATAACAGCATACACCAAATATCTCTGGCTCTATGGCACCGAATAAGAAGTTGAGCTCAGCGACAGAAAGGTGATAGTCAGCGCTAAATATCATACGAACAGAGTGAAGCGCTAAAGGGAAAGGATCTTGGTGATATAAGGTGACAAAGTCGAGAAAAGTTGCCTCAAAATCATGAAAAATGTGAAAAAATGGCTAAGTCCCGGGTGCCTTAAGGGCAGGTTAATCGAATGTACCGAGCTGGCGGTACGAGATAGAGACTTGGTGTAGAACAATTATATGTTTGGCATGGCAAGACCTACATTCGGCCAATACAAAGTGAGAAGATCAAAGATACCCGCAAGGGTGATATTGGTGTCCAAAGGAAAAAAGCACTAAGTCTTGGGAAACTTATATGAAGAAAAAGGACCCTGATGGGTCATATAGGATGGATCGAAAAATCGGCTAAGTCCCAAAATGGGGATGTCAGAACTACACTCAAATGTTACCACACCAAGCAAGGCAAACTTATATGAAGCAAAGGACCCTGATGGGTCATATGGTATTTTACGAAAAATCGGCTAAGTCCCAAAATGGGGATGTCAGAACTACACTAAAATGTTACCACACCAAGCAAGGCAAACTTATATGAAGGCAAGGACCCTGATGGGTCATATGGTATGGATCGAAAAATCGGCTAAGTCCCAAAATGGGGATGTCTGAACTACACTCAAATGTTACCACATCAAGCAAGGCAAACTTATATGAAGGAAAGGACCCTGATGGGTCATATGGTATTTTACGAAAAATCGGCTAAGTCCCAAAATGGTGATGTCAGAACTACACTAAAATGTTACCACACCAAGCAAGGCAAACTTATATGAAGGCAAGGACCCTGATGGGTCATATGGTATTTTACGAAAAATCGGCTAAGTCCCAAAATGATGATGTCAGAACTACACTCAAATGTTACCACACCAAGCAAGGCAAACTTATATGAAGCAAAGGACCCTGATGGGTCATATGGTATTGATCGAAAAATCGGCTAAGTCCCAAAATGGTGCTGGGCGTGGACCAGTGGAGGACTACACAATCATGAGGTTTGATATCGACTTGTGTGTTTCAATAGGATACCGATGGTATGGTTTGAACCGATTTGATTTAGCCATTCTGAAGTCATCACTTGGTTGAAGCGCTGAACTAGGGAGGCATCGTTTACATATATATTGGTTTTCGCATGCTCTACTAGGTTAATGTCATGAGGTTGGCTATCGAGCATGCCCAAGTGATAACTTGATTGTGTGCTTGCTTGAATTCTTCACATTTCATACCATCGGTTAGTTGTCGAATCATTCCTCGATCATAACCTTCGTTCTTGGTTCATGTATGCTCTCTTCCACATAGGGCAAGCTAGAATTAACTATCTTACCCAGGACCGCCGAAGCAGCGTGGACCAGGGGAGAACTATACTTTGTCTTGTATGCCCTCTTCCACATAGGGCAAGCTAGAACTAACTATCTTACCCAGGACCGCCGAAGCAGCGTGGACCAGTGGAGGACTATACTTTGTTCATTACACCACAGTATTAAGTATGGTGTCCTCTTCCACATAGGGCAAGCTAGAACTAACTATCTTACCCAGGACCGCCGAAGCAGTGTGGACCAGGGGAGGACTATACTTTATACTTCACACACTAGCCATACTGAAGTCATCACTTGGTTGAAGCGCTGAACTACGGCGGGGTAATCGTTTACAGGTTATAATCATATAGCTGCATGCTCATTAGTAGATAATGGAATATTGTATGGCAATATGAGCATGCCCAAGTGATGACTTTGTTTCAAGCTCAACAGGTAGGGTATTGAGTCCTCTTCCACATAGGGCAAGCTAGAATGAACTATCTTACCCAGGACCGCCGGAGCAGCGTGGACCAGTGGAGGACTCTATACTTTATACTTCACACCACAGTATTGAGTACGACTTGCATAAAGCCCCTAATGAGAACCACGAGGGCTCTCTCAATGTAGAACCACGAGGGCTCTAGTACCGATTCTCTCGGTACGGCTTGGTCCGTGTTCCTTTATGCTTGTACTCTAAGTATTAAGTATTGTGTCCTCTTCCACATAGGGCAAGCTAGAACTAACTATCTTACCCAGGACCGCCGAAGCAGTGTGGACCAGGGGAGGACTATACTTTATACTTCACACACTAGCCATACTGAAGTCATCACTTGGTGGGGGTGAACTACGGCGGTATCTATCGTTTTGGTTCGGTCTATATAGGGTCGCTTGCATGCTCATTCGAATATAATGTAATTGTGTATGGCAATATGAGCATGCCCAAGTGATGACTTTGTTTCAAGCTCAACAGGTAGGGTATTGAGTCCTCTTCCACATAGGGCAAGCTAGAATGAACTATCTTACCCAGGACCGCCGGAGCAGCGTGGACCAGTGGAGGACTCTATACTTTATACTTCACACCACAGTATTGAGTACGACTTGCATAAAGCCCCTAATGAGAACCACGAGGGCTCTCTCAATGTAGAACCACGAGGGCTCTAGTACCGATTCTCTCGGTACGGCTTGGTCCGTGTTCCTTTATGCTTGTACTCGCGAAAAGTCTCAACCCGGAGGTCTTGACTTTGTATTGTCATAGTTGGACTACGACGGGGCATCCGACCATTGCTGATCGAACACCCCTGATTCACCATCTTTCGGGTAGGCGGTACGCGTACCTCCGGACGCGGAAGTCTCAACCCGGAAGTCTTGACTTTGATTGTCATAGTTGGACTACGACGGGGCATCCGACCATTGCTGATCGAACACCCCTGATTCACCATCTTTCGGGTAGGCGGTGCGCGCACCTCCGACGCGGAAGTCTCAACCCGGAGGTCTTGACTTTGTATTGTCATAGTTGGACTACGACGGGGTATCCGACTCATCGAATACCCCAGAAGCACACCATCTTTCGGGTAGGCGGTACGCGTACCTCCGGACGCGGAAAGTCTCAACCCGGAGGTCTTGACTTTGGTTGTCATAGTTGGACTATGACGGGGCATCCGACCATTGCTGATCGAACACCCCTGTTACACCATCTTTCGGATAGGCGGTGCGCGACACCACCGACGCGGAAAGTCTCAACCCGGAGGTCTTGACTTTGTATTGTTGGATAGTCCTCTTCCACTATAGGGCAAGCTGGAAATATTCCATTTTACCCAGGACTGCCGAGGCAGCGTGGACCAGGGGAGAACTTCACGGAATCTTCAGGCATCCATGATTGCCATAGTGCGTAAGCCGCCGCTGTGTGCGTCAACTCGTTCCCCGTGAGGAGGAGTCTAGCCGCCGCTAAAAGACGAAGCATTAAGTGTCCTCATTCCACTATAGGGCAAGCTAGAATTAACTATCTTACCCAGGACCGCCGAAGCAGCGTGGACCAGGCGAGGACTACTTTATACTTCACACCACAGTATTGAGTACGACTTGCATAAAGCCCCTAATGAGAACCACGAGGGCTCTCTCAATGTAGAACCACGAGGGCTCTAGTACCGATTCTCTCGGTACGGCTTGGTCCGTGTTCCTTTATGCTTGTACTCGCGGAAAGTCTCAACCCGGAGGTCTTGACCTTGATTGTCATAGTTGGACTACGACGGGGTATCCGACCATTGCTGACCGAACACCCCTGATTCATCATCTTTCGGATAGGAGGTGCGCCCACCTCCGACGCGGAAGTCAGATCAAGATTCATCTCCATGCAGCATCCCATTCATCTCGCAGCATCCTAACATATGTTTTTCTTAGAATTTATGAAAAATCGACTTAGTCCGAGATGCCTTTAAGAAAGGATGCTGTATTGAGATGAGAGATGAAGAAGATCCAGATTCATCTCAATGCAGCATCCCATTCATCTCGCAGCATCCTAACATATGTTTTTCTTAGAATTTATGAAAAATTGACTAAGTCCGAGATGGCTTTAAGTAGGGATGCTGCATTGAGATGGGAGATGTAGGAGATCAAGATTCATCTCCATGCAGCATCCCATTCATCTCCCAGCATCTTAACATATGAATTTCTGAGAATTTATGAAAAATCGACTAAGTCCGAGATGGCTTTAAGTAGGGATGCTGTGTTGAGATGGGAGATGTAGGAGATCAAGATTAATCAGCATGCAGCATCCCATTCATCTCGCTGCATGATAACATATGAATTTCTATGAATTTATGAAAAATGGACTAAGTCCGAGATGCCTTTAAGTAGGTATGCTGTATTAAGATGGGAGATGTAGAAGATCAAGATTCATCTCCATGCAGCATCCCATTCATCTCGCAGCATCCTAACATATGTTTTTCTTAGAATTTATGAAAAATCGACTAAGTCCAAGATGCCTCTAAGTAGGGATGCTGTATTAAGATGGGAGATGAAGAAGATCAAGATTCATGTCCATGCAGCATCCCATTCATCTCGCAGCATCTTAACATATGTTTTTCTTAGAATTTATGAAAAATCGACTAAGTCCGAGATGCCTTTAAGCAAGGATGCCGTATTAAGATGGGAGATGTAGAAGATCAAGATTCATCTCCATGCAGCATCCCATTCATCTCGCAGCATCACAACATATGTTTTTCTTAGAACTTATGAAAAATCGACTAAGTCCGAGATGCCTTTAAGTAGGGATGCTGTATTGAGATGGGAGATGAAGAAGATCAAGATTCATCTCCATGCAGCATCCCATTCATCTCGCAGCATCCTAACATATGTTTTTCTTAAAATTTATGATAAATCGACTAAGTCCGAGATGCCTTTAAGTAGGGATGCTGTATTGAGATGAGAGATGAAGAAGATCAAGATTCATCTCCATGCAGCATCCCATTCATCTCGCAGCATCCTAACATATGAATTTCTATGAATTTATGAAAAATCGACTAAGTCCGAGATGCCTTTAAGTAGGGATGCTGTATTAAGATGGGAGATGGAGAAGATCAAGATTCATCTCCATGCAGCATCCCATTCATCTCCCAGCATCCTAACATATGTTTTCTTAGAATTTATGAAAAATCGACTAAGTCCGAGATGCCTTTAAGTAGGGATGCTGTATTAAGATGGGAGATGTTGAAGATCAAGATTCATCTCCATGCAGCATCCCATTCATCTCCCAGCATCCTAACATATGAATTTCTTAGAATTTATGAAAAATCGACTAAGTCCGAGATGCTTATAAGTAGGGATGCTGTATTGAGATGGGAGATGAAGAAGATCAAGAATCATCTCCATGCAGCATCCCATTCATCTCCCAGCATCCTAACATATGTTTTTCTATGAATTTATGAAAAATCGACTAAGTCTGAGATCCCTTCAAGTAGGGATGCTGTATTAAGACGGGAGATGAAGAAGATCAAGATTCATCTCCATGCAGCATCCCATTCATCTCCCAGCATCCTAACATATGAATTTCTTAGAATTTATGAAAAATCGACTAAGTCCGAGATGGCTTTAAGTAGGGATGCTGTATTAAGATGGGAGATGTAGGACATCAAGATTCATCTCCATGCAGCATCCCATTCATCTCGCAGCATCCTAACATATGAATTTCTATGAATTTATGAAAAATCGACTAAGTCCGAGATTCCTTTAAGTAGGGATGCTGTATTGAGATGGGAGATGTAGGAGGTCAAGATTCATCTCCATGCAGCATCCCATTCATCTCGCAGCATCCTAACATATGAATTTCTGAGAATTTATGAAAAATCGACTAAGTCCGAGATGCATTTAAGTAGGGATGCTGTATTAAGATGGGAGATGAAGAAGATCAAGATTCATCTCCATGCAGCATCCCATTCATCTCCCAGCATCCTTACATATGAATTTCTTAGAATTTCTGAAAAATCGACTAAGTCCGAGATGGCTTTAAGTAGGGATGCTGTATTGAGATGGGAGTTGTAGGAGATCAAGATTCATCTCCATGCAGCATCCCATTCATCTCCCAGCATCCTAACATATGAATTTCTTAGAATTTATGAAAAATCGACTAAGTCCGAGATGCCTTTAAGTAGGGATGCTGTATTGATGGGAGATGTAGGAGATCAAGATTCATCTCTATGCAGCATCCCATTCATCTCCCAGCATCCTAACATATGAATTTCTTAGAATTTATGAAAAATCGACTAAGTCCGAGATGGCTTTAAGTAGGGATGCTGTATTGAGATGGGAGTTGTAGGAGATCAAGATTCATCTCCATGCAGCATCCCATTCATCTCCCAGCATCCTAACATATGAATTTCTTAGAATTTATGAAAAATCGACTAAGTCCGAGATGCCTTTAAGTAGGGATGCTGTATTGAGATGGGAGATGGAGTAGATCAAGATTCATCTCCATGCAGCATCCCATTCATCTCGCAGCATCCTAACATATGAATTTCTATGAATTTATGAAAAATCGACTTAGTCCGAGATGGCTTTAAGTAGGGATGCTGTATTAAGATTGGAGATGAAGAAGATCAAGATTCATCTCCATGCAGCATCCCATTCATCTCGCAGCATCCTAACATATGTTTTTCTTAGAATTTATGAAAAGTCGACTAAGTCCGAGGTGCCTTTAAGTAAGGATGCTGTATCGAGATGGGAGATGAAGAAGATCAAGATTCATCTCCATGCAGCATCCCATTCATCTCCCAGCATCCTAACATATGAATTTCTATGAATTCCTGAAAAATCGACTAAGTCCGAGATGCCTTTAAGTAGGGATGCTGTATTAAGATGGGAGATGAAGAAGATCAAGATTCATCTCCATGCAGCATCCCATTTATCTCGCAGCATCCTAACATATGAATTTCTTAGAATTTATGAAAAATCGACTAAGTCCGAGATGCCTTTAAGTAGGGATGCTGTATTAAAATTGGAGATGAAGAAGATCAAGATTCATCTCCATGCAGCATCCCATTCATCTCGCAGCATCCTAACATATGAATTTCTTAGAATTTATGAAAAATCGACTAAGTCCGAGATGCCTTTAAGTAGGGATGCTGTATTAAGATGGGAGATGGAGAAGATCAAGATTCATCTCCTTGCAGCATCCCATAAATCTCGCAGCATCCAAACATATGTTTTTCTTAGAATTTATGAAAAGTCGACTAAGTCCGAGGTGCCTTTAAGTAAGGATGCTGTATTAAGATGGGAGATGAAGAAGATCAAGATTCATCTCCATGCAGCATCATATTCATCTCGCAGCATCCTAACATATGAAATTCCTAGAGTTTTTGAAAAATCGACAAAGTCCGAGATGCCTTTAAGTAGGGATGCTGTATTAAGATGGGAGATGAAGAAGATCAAGATTCATCTACATGCAGCATCCCATTCCTCTCCCAGCATCCTTACATATGTTTTTCTTAGAATTTATGAAAAATCGACTAAGTCCGAGATGCCTCTAAGTAGGGATGCTGTATTAAGATGGGAGATAAAAAAGATCAAGATTCATCTCCATGCAGCATCCCATTCATCTCCCAGCATCCTAACATATGAGTTTCTTAGAATTTAATAAAAAATCGACTAAGTCCGAGATGCCTTTAAGTAGGGATGCTGTATTGAGATGGGAGATGAAGAAGATTAAGATTCATCTCCATGCAGCATCCCATTCTCCTCGCAGCATCCTAACATATGAATTTCTTAGAATTTATGAAAAATCGACTAAGTCCGAGATGCCTTTAAGTTGGGATGCTGTATTAATATGGGAGATGAAGAAGATCAAGATTCATCTCCATGCAGCATCCTATTCATCTTACAGCATCCTAACATGTGTTTTTCTTAGAATTTATGAAAAATCGACTAAGTCCGAGATGCCTTTAAGTAGGGATGCTGTATTAAGATGAGAGATAAAGAAGATCAAGATTCATCTCCATGCAGCATCCCATTCATCTCCCAGCATCCTAACATATGAATTTCTTAGAATTTATGAAAAATCGACTTAGTCCGAGATGCCTTTAAGTAGGGATGCTGTATTAAGATGGGAGATTTAGAAGATCAAGATTCATCTCCATGCAGCATCCCATTCATCTCGCAGCATCCTAACATATGTTTTTCTTAAAATTTATGATAAATCGACTAAGTCCGAGATGCCTTTAAGTAGGGATGCTGTATTGAGATGAGAGATGAAGAAGATCAAGATTCATCTCCATGCAGCATCCCATTCATCTCGCAGCATCCTAACATATGAATTTCTATGAATTTATGAAAAATCGACTAAGTCCGAGATGCCTTTAAGTAGGGATGCTGTATTAAGATGGGAGATGGAGAAGATCAAGATTCATCTCCATGCAGCATCCCATTCATCTCCCAGCATCCTAACATATGTTTTCTTAGAATTTATGAAAAATCGACTAAGTCCGAGATGCCTTTAAGTAGGGATGCTGTATTAAGATGGGAGATGTTGAAGATCAAGATTCATCTCCATGCAGCATCCCATTCATCTCCCAGCATCCTAACATATGAATTTCTTAGAATTTATGAAAAATCGACTAAGTCCGAGATGCTTATAAGTAGGGATGCTGTATTGAGATGGGAGATGAAGAAGATCAAGAATCATCTCCATGCAGCATCCCATTCATCTCCCAGCATCCTAACATATGTTTTTCTATGAATTTATGAAAAATCGACTAAGTCTGAGATCCCTTCAAGTAGGGATGCTGTATTAAGACGGGAGATGAAGAAGATCAAGATTCATCTCCATGCAGCATCCCATTCATCTCACAGCATCCTAACATATGTTTTTCTATGAATTTATGAAAAATCGACTAAGTCCGAGATGCCTTTAAGTAGGGATGGTGTATTAAGAAGGGAGATGAAGAAGATCAAGATTCATCTCCATGCAGCATCCCATTCATCTCGCAGCATCCAAACATATGTTTTTCTTAGAATTTATGAAAAATCGACTAAGTCCGAGATGCATTTAAGCAGGGATGCTGTATTGAAACCGGAGATGAAGAAGATCAAGACTCATCTCCATGCAGCATCCCATTCCTCTCGCAGCATCCTAACATATGTTTTTCTTAGAATTTATGAAAAATCGACTAAGTCCGAGATGCCTTTAAGTAGGGATACTGTATTAAGATTGGAGATGAAGAAGATCAAGATTCATCTCCATGCAGCATCCCATTCATCTCGCAGCATCCTAACATATGTTTTTCTTAGAACTTATGAAAAATCGACTAAGTCCGAGATGCCTTTAAGTAGGGATGCTGTATTAAGATTGGAGATGAAGAAGATCAAGATTCATCTCCATGCAGCATCCCATTCATCTCCCAGCATCCTAACATATGTTTTTCTTAGAATTTATGAAAAATCGACTAAGTCCGAGATGCCTTTAAGTAGGGATGCTGTATTAGGATGGGAGATGAAGAAGATCAAGATTCATCTCCATGCAGCATCCCATTCATCTCGCGCGCTCGCTCGACTAAGTCCGAGATGCCTTTAAGTAGGGATGCTGTATTGAGATGGGAGATGTAGAAGATCAAGATTCATCTCCATGCAGCATCCCATTCATCTCGCAGCATCCTAACATATGTTTTACTTAGAATTTATGAAAAAACGACTAAGTCCGAGATGCCTTCAAGCAGGGATGCTGTATTGAGATGGGAGACGTAGAAGATCAAGATTCATCTCCATGCAGCATCCCATTCATCTCGCAGCATCCTAACATATGTTTTTCTTAGAATTTATGAAAAATCGACTAAGTCCGAGATGCCTTCAAGTAGGGATGCTGTATTGAGATGGGAGATGAAGAAGATAAAGATTCATCTCCGTGCAGCATCCCATTCATCTCGCAGCATCCTAACATATGAATTTCTTAGAATTTATGAAAAATCGACTAAGTCCGAGATGGCTTTAAGTAGGGATGCTGTATTGAGATGGGAGATGTAGGAGATCAAGATTCATCTCCATGAAGCATCCCATGCATCTCCCAGCATCCTAACATATGAATTTCTTAGAATTTATGAAAAATCGACTAAGTCCGAGATGGCTTTAAGTAGGGATGCTGTATTGAGATGGGAGATGTAGGAGATCAAGATTCATCTCCATGCAGCATCCCATGCATCTCCCAGCATCCTAACATATGAATTTCTTAGAATTTATGAAAAATCGACTAAGTCCGAGATGGCTTTAAGTAGGGATGCTGTATTGAGATGGGAGATGTAGCAGATCAAGATTCATCCTCATGCAGCATCCCATGCATCTCCCAGCATCCTAACATATGTTTTTCTTAGAATTTATGAAAAATCGACTAAGTCCGAGATGCCTTTAAGTAGGGATGCTGTATTAGGATGGGAGATGAAGAAGATCAAGATTCATCTCCATGCAGCATCCCATTCATCTCGCGCGCTCGCTCGACTAAGTCCGAGATGCCTTTAAGTAGGGATGCTGTATTGAGATGGGAGATGTAGAAGATCAAGATTCATCTCCATGCAGCATCCCATTCATCTCGCAGCATCCTAACATATGTTTTACTTAGAATTTATGAAAAAACGACTAAGTCCGAGATGCCTTCAAGCAGGGATGCTGTATTGAGATGGGAGACGTAGAAGATCAAGATTCATCTCCATGCAGCATCCCATTCATCTCGCAGCATCCTAACATATGTTTTACTTAGAATTTATGAAAAATCGACTAAGTCCGAGATGGCTTTAAGTAGGGATGCTGTATTGAGATGGGAGATGTAGGAGATCAAGATTCATCTCCATGAAGCATCCCATGCATCTCCCAGCATCCTAACATATGAATTTCTTAGAATTTATGAAAAATCGACTAAGTCCGAGATGGCTTTAAGTAGGGATGCTGTATTGAGATGGGAGATGTAGGAGATCAAGATTCATCTCCATGAAGCATCCCATGCATCTCCCAGCATCCTAACATATGAATTTCTTAGAATTTATGAAAAATCGACTAAGTCCGAGATGGCTTTAAGTAGGGATGCTGTATTGAGATGGGAGATGTAGGAGATCAAGATTCATCTCCATGCAGCATCCCATGCATCTCCCAGCATCCTAACATATGAATTTCTTAGAATTTATGAAAAATCGACTAAGTCCGAGATGGCTTTAAGTAGGGATGCTGTATTGAGATGGGAGATGTAGCAGATCAAGATTCATCCTCATGCAGCATCCCATGCATCTCCCAGCATCCTAACATATGAATTTCTTAGAATTTATGAAAAATCGACTAAGTCCGAGATGGCTTTAAGTAGGGATGCTGTATTGAGATGGGAGATGTAGGAGATCAAGATTCATCTCCATGAAGCATCCCATGCATCTCCCAGCATCCTAACATATGAATTTCTAAGAATTTATGAAAAATCGACTAAGTCCGAGATGGCTTTAAGTAGGGATGCTGTATTGAGATGGGAGATGTAGGAGATCAAGATTCATCTCCATGCAGCATCCCATGCATCTCCCAGCATCCTAACATATGAATTTCTTAGAATTTATGAAAAATCGACTAAGTCCGAGATGGCTTTAAGTAGGGATGCTGTATTGAGATGGGAGATGTAGGAGATCAAGATTCATCTCCATGCAGCATCCCATTCATCTCGCAGCATCCTAACATATGAATTTCTTAGAATTTATGAAAAATCGACTAAGTCCGAGATGCCTTTAAGTAGGGATGCTGTATTGAGATGGGAGATGTAGGAGATCAAGATTCATCTCCATGCAGCATCCCATTCATCTCGCAGCATCCTAACATATGAATTTCTATGAATTTATGAAAAATCGACTAAGTCCGAGATGCCTTTAAGTATTGATGCTGTATTGAGATGGGAGATGTAGGAGATCAAGATTCATCTCCATGCAGCATCCCATTCATCTCGCAGCATCCTTACATATGAATTTCTTAGAATTTATGAAAAATCGACTAAGTCCGAGATGCCTTTAAGTAGGGATGCTGTATTGAGATGGGAGATGTAGGAGATCAAGATTCATCTCCATGCAGCATCTCATTCATCTCGCAGCATCCTAACATATGAATTTCTTAGAATTTATGAAAAATCGACTAAGTCCGAGATGGCTTTAAGTAGGGATGCTGTATTGAGATGGGAGATGTAGCAGATCAAGATTCATCCTCATGCAGCATCCCATGCATCTCCCAGCATCCTAACATATGAATTTCTTAGAATTTATGAAAAATCGACTAAGTCCGAGATGCCTTTAAGTAGGGATGCTGTATTGAGATGGGAGATGTAGCAGATCAAGATTCATCCTCATGCAGCATCCCATGCATCTCTCAGCATCCTAACATATGAATTTCTTAGAATTTATGAAAAATCGACTAAGTCCGAGATGGCTTTAAGTAGGGATGCTGTATTGAGATGGGAGATGTAGGAGATCAAGATTCATCTCCATGCAGCATCCCATGCATCTCCCAGCATCCTAACATATGAATTTCTTAGAATTTATGAAAAATCGACTAAGTCCGAGATGGCTTTAAGTAGGGATGCTGTATTGAGATGGGAGATGTAGGAGATCAAGATTCATCTCCATGCAGCATCCCATTCATCTCGCAGCATCCTAACATATGAATTTCTTAGAATTTATGAAAAATCGACTAAGTCCGAGATGCCTTTAAGTAGGGATGCTGTATTGAGATGGGAGATGTAGGAGATCAAGATTCATCTCCATGCAGCATCCCATTCATCTCGCAGCATCCTTACATATGAATTTCTTAGAATTTATGAAAAATCGACTAAGTCCGAGATGCCTTTAAGTAGGGATGCTGTATTGAGATGGGAGATGTAGGAGATCAAGATTCATCTCCATGCAGCATCTCATTCATCTCGCAGCATCCTAACATATGAATTTCTATGAATTTATGAAAAATCGACTAAGTCCGAGATTCCTTTAAGTAGGGATGCTGTATTGAGATGGGAGATGTAGGAGGTCAAGATTCATCTCCATGCAGCATCCCATTCATCTCGCAGCATCCTAACATATGAATTTCTGAGAATTTATGAAAAATCGACTAAGTCCGAGATGCATTTAAGTAGGGATGCTGTATTAAGATGGGAGATGAAGAAGATCAAGATTCATCTCCATGCAGCATCCCATTCATCTCCCAGCATCCTTACATATGAATTTCTTAGAATTTCTGAAAAATCGACTAAGTCCGAGATGGCTTTAAGTAGGGATGCTGTATTGAGATGGGAGTTGTAGGAGATCAAGATTCATCTCCATGCAGCATCCCATTCATCTCCCAGCATCCTAACATATGAATTTCTTAGAATTTATGAAAAATCGACTAAGTCCGAGATGCCTTTAAGTAGGGATGCTGTATTGATGGGAGATGTAGGAGATCAAGATTCATCTCTATGCAGCATCCCATTCATCTCCCAGCATCCTAACATATGAATTTCTTAGAATTTATGAAAAATCGACTAAGTCCGAGATGGCTTTAAGTAGGGATGCTGTATTGAGATGGGAGTTGTAGGAGATCAAGATTCATCTCCATGCAGCATCCCATTCATCTCCCAGCATCCTAACATATGAATTTCTTAGAATTTATGAAAAATCGACTAAGTCCGAGATGCCTTTAAGTAGGGATGCTGTATTGAGATGGGAGATGGAGTAGATCAAGATTCATCTCCATGCAGCATCCCATTCATCTCGCAGCATCCTAACATATGAATTTCTATGAATTTATGAAAAATCGACTTTGTCCGAGATGGCTTTAAGTAGGGATGCTGTATTAAGATTGGAGATGAAGAAGATCAAGATTCATCTCCATGCAGCATCCCATTCATCTCGCAGCATCCTAACATATGTTTTTCTTAGAATTTATGAAAAATCGACTAAGTCCGAGATGCATTTAAGTAGGGATGCTGTATTAAGATGGGAGATGAAGAAGATCAAGATTCATCTCCATGCAGCATCCCATTCATCTCGCAGCATTATAACATATGTTTTACTTAGAATTTATGAAAAATCGACTAAGTCCGAGGTGCCTTTAAGTAGGGATGCTGTATTAAGACGGGAGATGTAGGAGATCAAGATTCATCTCCATGCAGCATCCCATTCATCTCCCAGCATCCTAACATATGAATTTCTTAGAATTTATGAAAAATCGACTAAGTCCGAGATGGCTTTAAGTAGGGATGCTGTATTGAGATGGGAGTTGTAGGAGTTCAAGATTCATCTCCATGCAGCATCCCATTCATCTCCCAGCATCCTTACATATGAATTTCTTAGAATTTATGAAAAATCGACTAAGTCCGAGATGCCTTTAAGAAGGGATGCTGTATTGAGATGGGAGATGAAGAAGATCAAGATTCATCTCCATGCAGCATCCCATTCATCTCCCAGCATCCTAACATATGTTTTTATTTGAATTTATGCAAAATCGACTAAGTCCGAGATGCCTTTAAGTAGGGATGCTGTATTAAGATTGGAGATGAAGAATATCAAGATTTATCTCCATGCAGCATCCCATTCATCTCGCAGCATCCTAACATATGTTTTTCTAAGAATTTATGAAAAATCGACTAAGTCCGAGATGCCTTTAAGTACTGATGCTGTATTAAGATGGGAGATGAAGAAGATCAAGATTCATCTCCATGCAGCATCCCATTCATGTCGCAGCATCCTAACATATGAATTTCTTAGAATTTATGAAAAATCGACTAAGTCCGAGATGCCTTTAAGTAGGGATGCTGTATTGAGATGGGAGATGAAGAAGATAAAGATTCATCTCCGTGCAGCATCCCATTCATCTCGCAGCATCCTAACATATGTTTTACTTAGAATTTATGAAAAATCGACTAAGTCCGAGATGCCTTTAAGTAGGGATGCTGTATTGAGATGGGAGATGTAGGAGATCAAGATTCATCTCCATGCAGCATCCCATTCATCTCGCAGCATCCTAACATATGAATTTTTTAGAATTTATGAAAAATCGACTAAGTCCGAGATGCCTTTAAGTAGGGATGCTGTATTGAGATAGGAGATGAAGTAGATCAAGATTCATCTCCATGCAGCATCCTATTCATCTCCCAGCATCCTAACATATGAATTTCTTAGAATTTATGAAAAATCGACTAAGTCCGAGATGCCTTTAAGTAGGGATGCTGTATTAAGATGGGAGATGCACAAGATCAAGATTCATCTCCTTGCAGCATCCCATACATCTCCCAGCATCCTAACATATGTTTTTCTTATAATTTATGAAAAATCGACTAAGTCCGAGATGCCATTAAGTAGGGATGCTGTATTAAGATGGGAGATGAAGAAGATCAAGATTCATCTCCATGCAGCATCCCATTCATCTCCCAGCATCCTAACATATGTTTTTCTTAGAATTTATGAAAAATCGACTAAGTCCGAGATGGCTTTAAGTAGGGATGCTGTATTGAGATGGGAGATGTAGGAGATCAAGATTTATCTCCATGCAGCATCCCATTCATCTCGCAGCATCCTAACATATGAATTTCTTAGAATTTATGAAAAATCGACTAAGTCCGAGATGCCTTTAAGTAAGGATGCTGTATTGAGATGGGAGATGAAGAAGATAAAGATTCATCTCCATGCAGCATCCCATTCATCTCGCAGCATCCTAACATATGTTTTTCTTATAATTTATGAAAAAACGACTAAGTCCGAGATGCCTTCAAGTAGGGATGCTGTATTGAGATGGGAGATGTAGAAGATCAAGATTTATCTCCATGCAGCATCCCATTCATCTCGCAGCATCCTAACATATGTTTTACTTAGAATTTATGAAAAAACGACTAAGTCCGAGATGCCTTCAAGCAGGGATGCTGTATTGAGATGGGAGACGTAGAAGATCAAGATTCATCTCCATGCAGCATCCCATTCATCTCGCAGCATCCTAACATATGAATTTCTTAGAATTTATGAAAAATCGACTAAGTCCGAGATGCCTTTAAGTAAGGATGCTGTATTAAGATGGGAGATGGAAAAGATCAAGATTCATCTCCATGCAGCATCCCATTCATCTCCCAGCATCCTAACATATGTTTTTCTTATAATTTATGAAAAAACGACTAAGTCCGAGATGCCTTCAAGTAGGGATGCTGTATTGAGATGGGAGATGTAGAAGATCAAGATTCATCTCCATGCAGCATCCCATTCATCTCGCAGCATCCTAACATATGTTTTACTTAGAATTTATGAAAAAACGACTAAGTCCGAGATGCCTTCAAGCAGGGATGCTGTATTGAGATGGGAGACGTAGAAGATCAAGATTCATCTCCATGCAGCATCCCATTCATCTCGCAGCATCCTAACATATGTTTTTCTTAGAATTTATGAAAAATCGACTAAGTCCGAGATGCCTTCAAGTAGGGATGCTGTATTGAGATGGGAGATGAAGAAGATAAAGATTCATCTCCGTGCAGCATCCCATTCATCTCGCAGCATCCTAACATATGTTTTACTTAGAATTTATGAAAAATCGACATAGTCCGAGATGCCTTTAAGTAGGGATGCTGTATTGAGATGGGAGATGTAGGAGATCAAGATTCATCTCCATGCAGCATCCCATGCATCTCGCAGCATCCTAACATATGAATTTCTTAGAATTTATGAAAAATCGACTAAGTCCGAGATGGCTTTAAGTAGGGATGCTGTATTGAGATGGGAGATGTAGGAGATCAAGATTCATCTCCATGAAGCATCCCATGCATCTCCCAGCATCCTAACATATGAATTTCTTAGAATTTATGAAAAATCGACTAAGTCCGAGATGGCTTTAAGTAGGGATGCTGTATTGAGATGGGAGATGTAGGAGATCAAGATTCATCTCCATGCAGCATCCCATGCATCTCCCAGCATCCTAACATATGAATTTCTTAGAATTTATGAAAAATCGACTAAGTCCGAGATGGCTTTAAGTAGGGATGCTGTATTGAGATGGGAGATGTAGGAGATCAAGATTCATCTCCATGCAGCATCCCATTCATCTCGCAGCATCCTAACATATGAATTTCTTAGAATTTATGAAAAATCGACTAAGTCCGAGATGCCTTTAAGTAGGGATGCTGTATTGAGATGGGAGATGTAGGAGATCAAGATTCATCTCCATGCAGCATCCCATTCATCTCGCAGCATCCTAACATATGAATTTCTATGAATTTATGAAAAATCGACTAAGTCCGAGATGCCTTTAAGTATTGATGCTGTATTGAGATGGGAGATGTAGGAGATCAAGATTCATCTCCATGCAGCATCCCATTCATCTCGCAGCATCCTTACATATGAATTTCTTAGAATTTATGAAAAATCGACTAAGTCCGAGATGCCTTTAAGTAGGGATGCTGTATTGAGATGGGAGATGTAGGAGATCAAGATTCATCTCCATGCAGCATCTCATTCATCTCGCAGCATCCTAACATATGAATTTCTTAGAATTTATGAAAAATCGACTAAGTCCGAGATGCCTTTAAGTAGGGATGCTGTATTGAGATGGGAGATGTAGGAGATCAAGATTCATCTCCATGCAGCATCCCATGCATCTCCCAGCATCCTAACATATGAATTTCTTAGAATTTATGAAAAATCGACTAAGTCCGAGATGGCTTTAAGTAGGGATGCTGTATTGAGATGGGAGATGTAGGAGATCAAGATTCATCTCCATGCAGCATCCCATTCATCTCGCAGCATCCTAACATATGAATTTCTTAGAATTTATGAAAAATCGACTAAGTCCGAGATGCCTTTAAGTAGGGATGCTGTATTGAGATGGGAGATGTAGGAGATCAAGATTCATCTCCATGCAGCATCCCATTCATCTCGCAGCATCCTAACATATGAATTTCTATGAATTTATGAAAAATCGACTAAGTCCGAGATGCCTTTAAGTAGGGATGCTGTTTTGAGATGGGAGATGTAGGAGATCAAGATTCATCTCCATGCAGCATCCCATTCATCTCGCAGCATCCTTACATATGAATTTCTTAGAATTTATGAAAAATCGACTAAGTCCGAGATGCCTTTAAGTAGGGATGCTGTATTGAGATGGGAGATGTAGGAGATCAAGATTCATCTCCATGCAGCATCTCATTCATCTCGCAGCATCCTATCATATGTTTTTCTTAGAATTTATGAAAAATCGACTAAGTCCTAGATGCCTTTAAGTAGGGATGCTGTATTAAGATGGGAGATGAAGAAGATCAAGATTCATCTCCATGCAGCATCCCATTCATCTCGCAGCATCCTAACATATGTTTTTCTAAAAATTTATAAAAAATCGACTAAGTCCGAGATGCCTTTAAGCAGGGATGCTGTATTAAGACGGGAGATGAAGAAGATCAATATTCATCTCATATTCATGCTGTATTGAGATGGGAGATGAAAAAGATCAAGATTCATCTCCATGCAGCATCCCATTCATCTCGCAGCATCCTTACATATGAATTTCTTAGAATTTATGAAAAATCGACTAAGTCCGAGATGCCATCAAGTAGGGATGCTGTGTTGAGATGGGAGATGAAGAAGATCAAGATTCATCTCCATGCAGCATCCCATTCATCTCCCAGCATCCTAACATATGAATTTCTTAGAATTTATGAAAAATCGACTAAGTCCGAGATGGCTTTAAGTAGGGATGCTGTATTGAGATGGGAGATGGAGAAGATCAAGATTCATCTCCATGCAGCATCCCATTCATCTCGCAGCATCCTAACATATGTTTTTCTTAGAATTTATGGAAAATCGACTAAGTCCGAGATGCCTTTAAGTAGGGATGCTGTATTAAGATGGGAGATGAAGAAGATCAAGATTCATCTCCATGCAGCATCCCATGCATCTCCCAGCATCCTAACATATGAATTTCTTAGAATTTATGAAAAATCGACTAAGTCCGAGATGGCTTTAAGTAGGGATGCTGTATTGAGACCGGAGATGTAGAAGAAGAAGATTCATCTCTATGCAGCATCCCATTCATCTCGCAGCATCCTAACATATGTTTTTCTTAGAATTTATGAAAAATCGACTAAGTCCGAGATGCCTATAAGTAGGGATGCTGTATTAAGATGGAAGATGAAGAAGATCAAGATTCATCACCATGCAGCATCCCATCCATCTCGCAGCATCCTAACATATGAATTTCTTAGAATTTATGAAAAATCGACTAAGTCCGAGATGGCTTTAAGTAGGGATGCTGTATTAAGATGGGAGATGTAGGAGATCAAGATTCATCTCCATGCAGCATCCCATTCATCTCGCAGCATCCTAACATATGTTTTTCTTAGAATTTATGAAAAATCGACTAAGTCCGAGATGCCTTTAAGTAGGGATGCTGTATTAAGATGGGAGATGAAGAAGATCAGGATGCATCTCCATGCAGCATCCCATTCATCTCCCAGCATCCTAACATATGTTTTTCTTAGAATTTATGAAAAATCGACTAAGTCCGAGATGCCTTTAAGTAGGTATGCTGTATTAAGATGGGAGATGAAGAAGATCAAGATTCATCTCCATGCAGCATCCCATTCATCTCCCAGCATCCAAACATATGTTTTTCTTAGAATTTATGAAAAATCGATTAAGTCCGAGATGCCTTTAAGTAGGGATGCTGTATTAAGATGGGAGATGAAGAAGATCAAGATTCATCTCCATGCAGCATCCCATTCATCTCGCAGCATCCTTACATATGAATTTCTTAGAATTTATGAAAAATCGACTAAGTCCGAGATGCCTTTAAGCAGGGATGCTGTATTAAGATGGGAGATGAAGAAGATCAAGATTCATCTCCATGCTGCATCCCATTCATCTCGCAGCATCCTAACATATGTTTTTCTTAGAATTTATGAAAAATCGACTAAGTCCGAGATGCCTTTAAGTAGGGATGCTGTATTAAGATGGGAGATGTAGAAGATCAAGATTCATCTCCATGCAGCATCCCATTCATCTCGCAGCATCCTAACATATGTTTTTCTTAGAATTTATGAAAAATCGACTAAGTCCGAGATGCCTTTAAGTAGGGATGCTCTATTAAGATGGGAGATGAAGAAGATCAAGATACATCTCCATGCAGCATCCCATTCATCTCGCAGCATCCTAACATATGAATTTCTTAGAATTTATGAAAAATCGACTAAGTCCGAGATGCGTTTGAGTAGGGATGCTGTATTAAGATGAGAGATGTAGGAGATCAAGATTCATCTCCATGCAGCATCCCATTCATCTCCCAGCATCCTAACATATGAATTTCTAAGAATTTATGAAAAATCGACTAAGTCCGAGATGCCTTTAAGTAGGGATGCTGTATTAAGATGGGAGATGAAGAAGATCTAGATTCATCTCCATGCAGCATCCCATTCATCTCCCAGCATACTAACATATGAATTTCTATGAATTTATGAAAAATCGACTAAGTCCGAGATGCCTTTAAGTAGGGATGCTGTATTGAGATGGGAGATGTAGGATATCAAGATTCATCTCCATGCAGCATCCCATTCATCTCGCAGCATCCTAACATATGAATTTCTATGAATTTATGAAAAATCGACTAAGTCCGAGATGGCTTTAAGTAGGGATGCTGTGTTGAGATGGGAGATGTAGGAGATCAAGATTAATCAGCATGCAGCATCCCATTCATCTCGCAGCATCCTAACATATGTTTTTCTTATAATTTATGAAAAATCGACTAAGTCCGAGAGGCCTTTAAGTAGGGATGCTGTATTAAGACGGGAGATGAAGAAGATCAAGATTTATCTCCATGCAGCATCCCATGCATCTCCCAGCATCCTAACATATGTTTTTCTTAGAATTTATTAAAAATCGACTAAGTCCGAGATGCCTTTCAGTAGGGATGCTGTATTAAGATGGGAGATGTAGAAGATCAAGATTCATCTCCATGCAGCATCCCATTCATCTCCCAGCATCCTAACATATGAATTTCTTAGAATTTATGAAAAATCGACTAGGTCCGAGATGCCTTTAAGTAGGGATGCTGTATTAAGATGGGAGATGTAGGAGATCAAGATGCATCTCCATGCAGCATCCCATTCATCTCCCAGCATCCTAACATATGAATTCTTTAGAATTTATGAAAAATCGACTAAGTCCGAGATGCCTTTAAGTAGGGATGCTGTATTAAGATGGGAGATGAAGAAGATCAAGATTCATCTCCATGCAGCATCCCATTCATCTCGCAGCATCCTAACATATGTTTTTCTTAGAATTTATGAAAAATCGACTAAGTCCGAGATGCATTTAAGTAGGGATGCTGTATTAAGATGGGAGATGAAGAAGATCAAGATTCATCTCCATGCAGCATCCCATGCATCTCCCAGCATCCTAACATATGTTTTTCTTAGAATTTATGAAAAATCGACTAAGTCCGAGATGCCTTTAAGTAGGGATGCTGTATTGAGATGAGAGATGTAGGAGATCAAGATTCATCTCCATGCAGCATCCCATTCATCTCCCAGCATCCTAACATATGAATTTCTTAGAATTTATGAAAAATCGACTTAGTCCGAGATGCCTTTAAGTAGGGATGCTGTATTAAGATGGGAGATGGAGAAGATCAAGATTCATCTCCATGCAGCACATCATTCATTTCCCAGCATCCTAACATATGAATTTCTTAGAATTTATGAAAAATCGACTAAGTCCGAGATGGCTTTAAGTAGGGATGCTGTATTAAGATGGGAGATGTAGGAGATCAAGATGCATCTCCATGCAGCATCCCATTCATCTCCCAGCATCCTATCATATGAATTTATATGAATTTATGAAAAATCGACTAAGTCCGAGATGGCTTTAAGTAGGTATGCTGTATTAAGATGGGAGATGTAGGAGATCAAGATTCATCTCCATGCAGCATCCCATTCATCTCGCAGCATCCTAACATATGTTTTTCTTAGAATTTATGAAAAATCGACTAAGTCCGAGATGCCTTTAAGTAGGGATGCTGTATTAAGATGGGAGGTGAAGAAGATCAAGATTCATCTCCATGCAGCATCCCATTCATCTCGTAGCATCCTAACATATGTTTTTCTTAGAATTTATGAAAAATCGACTAAGTCCGAGATGCCTGTAAGTAGGGATGCTGTAGAAAGATGGGAGATGAAGAAGATCAAGATTCATCTCCATGCAGCATCCCATTCATCTCGCAGCATCCTAACATATGTTTTTCTTAGAATTTATGAAAAATCGACTAAGTCCGAGATGCCTTTAAGTAGGGATGCTGTATTAAGATGGGAGATGGAGAAGATCAAGAGTCATCTCCATGCAGCATCCCATTCATCTCGCAGCATCCTAACATATGTTTTTCTTAGAATTTATGAAAAATCGACTAAGTCCGAGATGCCTTTAAGTAGGGATGCTCTATTAAGATGGGAGATGAAGAAGATCAAGATACATCTCCATGCAGCATCCCATTCATCTCGCAGCATCCTAACATATGAATTTCTTAGAATTTATGAAAAATCGACTAAGTCCGAGATGCGTTTGAGTAGGGATGCTGTATTAAGATGGGAGATGTAGAAGATCAAGATTCATCTCAATGCAGCATCCCATTCATCTCGCAGCATCCTAACATATGAATTTCTATGAATTTATGAAAAATCGACTAAGTCCGAGATGGCTTTAAGTAGGGATGCTGTATTGAGATGAGAGATGTAGGAGATCAAGATTCATCTCCATGCAGCATCCCATTCATCTCCCAGCATCCTAACATATGAATTTCTTAGAATTTATGAAAAATCGACTAAGTCCGAGATGCCTTTAAGTAGGGATGCTGTATTAAGATGGGAGATGTAGAAGATCAAGATTCATCTCCATGCAGCATCCCATTCATCTCCCAGCATCCTAACATATGAATTTCTTAGAATTTATGAAAAATCGACTAAGTCCGAGATGCATTTAAGTAGGGATGCTGTATTAAGATGGGAGATGAAGTAGATCAAGATTCATCTCCATGCAGCATCCCATTCATCTCGCAGCATTCTAACATATGAATTTCTATGAATTTATGAAAAATCGACTAAGTCCGAGATGGCTTTAAGTAGGGATGCTGTATTGAGATGAGAGATGAAGGAGATCAAGATTCATCTCCATGCAGCATCCCATTCATCTCGCAGCATCCTAACATATGAATTTCTATGAATTTATGAAAAATCGACTAAGTCCGAGATGCCTTTAAGTAGGGATGCTGTATTGAGATGAGAGATGTAGGAGATCAAGATTCATCTCCATGCAGCATCCCATTCATCTCCCAGCATCCTAACATATGAATTTCTATGAATTTATGAAAAATCGACTAAGTCCGAGATGCCTTTAAGTAGGGATGCTGTATTGAGATGGGAGATGTAGGAGATCGAGATTCATCTCCATGCAGCATCCCATTTATCTCCCAGCATCCTAACATATGAATTTCTTAGAATTTATGAAAAATCGACTAAGTCCGAGAAGCCTTTAAGTAGGGATGCTGTATTAAGATGGGAGATGTAGGAGATCCAGATTCATCTCCATGCAGCATCCCATTCATCTCCCAGCATCCTAACATATGAATTTCTTAAAATTTATGAAAAATCGAATAAGTCCGAGATGCCTTTAAGTAGGGATGCTGTATTGAGATGGGAGATGAAGAAGATCAAGATTCATCTCCATGCAGCATCCCATTCATCTCCCAGCATCCTAACATATGAATTTCTTAGAATTTATGAAAAATCGACTAAGTCCGAGATGGCTTTAAGTAGGGATGCCGTATTAAGATGGGAGATGTAGGAGATCAAGATGCATCTCCATGCAGCATCCCATTCGTCTCCCAGCATCCTAACATATGAATTTCTTAGAATTTATGAAAAATCGACTAAGTCCGAGATGGCTTTAAGTAGGGATGCTGTATTAAGATGGGAGATGTAGGAGATCAAGATTCATCTCCATGCAGCATCCCATTCATCTCCCAGCATCCTAACATATGTTTTTCTATGAATTTATGAAAAATCGACTAAGTCCGAGATGCCTTTAAGTAGGGATGCTGTATTGAGATGGGAGATGTAGGAGATTAAAATACATCTCCATGCAGCATCCCATTCATCTCCCAGCATCCTAACATATGAATTTCTTAGAATTTATGAAAAATCGACTAGGTCCGAGATGCCTTTAAGTAGGGATGCTGTATTAAGATGGGAGATGAAGAAGACCAAGATTCATCTCCATGCAAAAATCGACTATGTCCGAGATGCCTTTAAGTAGGGATGCTGTATTGAGATGGGAGATGTAGGAGATCAAGATTCATCTCCATGCAGCATCCCATTCATCTCCCAGCATCCTTACATATGAATTTCTGAGACTTTATGAAAAATCGACTAAGTCCGAGATGCCTTTAAGTAGGGATGCTGTATTGAGATGGGAGATGAAAAAGATCAAGATTCATCTCAATGCAGCATCCCATTCATCTTGCAGCATCCTAACATATGAATTTCTATGAATTTATGAAAAATCGACTAAGTCCGAGATGGCTTTAAGTAGGGATGCTGTATTGAGATGGGAGATGTAGGAGATCAAGATTCATCTCCATGCAGCATCCCATTCATCTCGCAGCATCCTAACATATGTTTTTCTTGGATTTTATAAAAAATCGACTAAGTCCGAGATGCCTTTAAGTAGGGATGCTGTATTAAGATGGGAGATGAAGAAGATCAAGATTCATCTCCATGCAGCATCCCATTCATCTCGCAGCATCCTAACATATGAATTTCTTAGAATTTATGAAAAATCGACTAAGTCCGAGATGCCTTTAAGTAGGGATGCTGTATTGAGATGGGAGATGAAGAAGATCAAGATTCATCTCCATGCAGCATCCCATTCATCTCGCAGCATCCTAACATATGAATTTCTTAGAATTTATGAAAAATCGACTAAGTCCGAGATGCCTTTAAGTAAGGATGCTGTATTAAGATGGGAGATGTAGAAGATCAAGATTCATCTCCATGCTGTATCCCATTCATCTCGCAGCATCCAAACATATGTTTTTCTTAGAATTTATGAAAAATCGACTAAGTCCGAGATGCCTTTAAGTAGGGATGCTGTATTAAGATGGGAGATGAAGAAGATCAAGATTCATCTCCATGTAGCATCCCATTCATCTCGCAGCATCCTAACATATGATTTTCTTAAAATTTATTAAAAATCGACTAAGTCCGAGATGCCTTTAAGTAGGGATGCTGTATTAAGATGGGAGATGAAGAAGATCAGGATTCATCTCCATGCAGCATCCCATTCATCTCTCAGCATCCTAACATATGTTTTTCTTTGAATTTATGAAAAATCGACTTAGTCCGAGATGCCTTTAAGTAGGGATGCTGTTTTGAGATGGGAGATGAAGAAGATCAAGATTCATCTCCATACAGCATCACATTCATCTCCCAGCATCCTAACATATGAATTTCTATGAATTTATGAAAAATCGACTAAGTCCGAGATGCCTTTAAGTAGGGATGCTGTATTGAGATGGGAGATGAAGAAGATCAAGATTCATTTCCATGCAGCATCCCATTTATCTCGCAGCATCCTAACATATGTTTTTCTTAGAATTTATGAAAAATCGACTAAGTCCGAGATGCCTTTAAGTAGGGATGCTGTATTGAGATGGGAGATGTAGGAGGTCAAGATTCATCTCCATGCAGCATCCCATTCATCTCGCAGCATCCTAACAAATCAATTTCTTAGAATTTATGAAAAATCGACTAAGTCCGAGATGGCTTTAAGTAGGGATGCTGTATTGAGATGGGAGATGTAGGAGATCAAGATTCATCTCCATGCAGCATCCCATTCATCTCGCAGCATCCTAACATATGAATTTCTTAGAATTTATGAAAAATCGACCAAGTCCGAGATGCCTTTAAGTAGGGATGCTGTATTGAGATGGGAGATGTAGGAGATCAAGATTCATCTCCATGCAGCATCCCATTCATCTCGCAGCATCCTAACATATGAATTTCTTAGAATTTATGAAAAATCGACTAAGTCCGAGATGCCTTCAAGAAGGGATGCTGTATTGAGATGGGAGATGAAGAAGATCAAGATTCATCTCCATGCAGCATCCCATTCATCTCCCAGCATCCTAAAATATGTTATTCTTAGAATTTATGAAAAATCGACTAAGTCCGAGATGCCTTTAAGTAGGGATGCTGTATTGAGACGGGAGATGTAGGAGATCAATATTCATCTGCATGCAGCATCCCATTCATCTCGCAGCATCCTAACATATGAATTTCTATGAATTTATGAAAAATCGACTAAGTCCGAGATGCCTTCAAGTAGGGATGCTGTATTAAGATGGGAGATGAAGAAGATCAAGATTCATCTCCATGCAGCATCCCATTCATCTCCCAGCATCCTAACATATGAATTTCTATGAATTTATGAAAAATCGACTAAGTCCGAGATGCCTTTAAGTAGGGATGCTGTATTGAGATGAGAGATGTAGGAGATCAAGATTCATCTCCATGCAGCATCCCATTCATCTCGCAGCATCCTAACATATGAATTTCTATTAATTTATGAAAAATCGACTAAGTCCGAGATGCCTTTAAGTAGGGATGCTGTATTGAGACGGGAGATGTAGGAGATCAATATTCATCTGCATGCAGCATCCCATTCATCTCGCAGCATCCTAACATATGAATTTCTATGAGTTTATGAAAAATCGACTAAGTCCGAGATGCCTTCAAGTAGGGATGCTGTATTGAGATGGGAGATGTAGGAGATCAAGATTCATCTCCATGCAGCATCCCATTCATCTCGCAGCATCCTAACATATGTTTTTCTTAGAATTTATGAAAAATCGACTAAGTCCGAGATGCATTTAAGTAGGGATGCTGTATTAAGATGGGAGATGAAGAAGATCAAGATTCATCTCCATGCAGCATCCCATTCATCTCGCAGCATCCTAACATATGTTTTTCTTAGAATTTATGAAAAATCGACTAAGTCCGAGATGCATTTAAGTAGGGATGCTGTATTAAGATGGGAAATGAAGTAGATCAAGATTCATCTCCATGCAGCATCCCATTCATCTCGCAGCATCCTAACATATGAATTTCTATGAATTTATGAAAAATCGACTAAGTCCGAGATGCCTTTAAGTAGGGATGCTGTATTGAGATGGGAGATGTAGGAGATCAAGATTCATCTCCATGCAGCATCCCATTCATCTCCCAGCATCCTAACATATGAATTTCTTAGAATTTATGAAAAATCGACTAAGTCCGAGATACCTTTAAGTAGGGATGCTGTATTAAGATGGGAGATGAAGAAGATCTAGATTCATCTCCATGCAGCATCCCATTCATCTCCCAGCATCCTAACATATGAATTTCTATGAATTTATGAAAAATCGACTAAGTCCGAGATGCCTTTAAGTAGGGATGCTGTATTGAGATGGGAGATGTAGGAGATCAAGATTCATCTCCATGCAGCATCCCATTCATCTCCCAGCATCCTAACATATGAATTTCTTAGAATTTATGAAAAATCGACTAAGTCCGAGATGCCTTTAAGTAGGGATGCTGTATTAAGATGGGAGATGAAGAAGGTCAAGATTCATCTCCATGCAGCATCCCATTCATCTCGCAGCATCCTAACATATGTTTTTCTTAGAATTTATGAAAAATCGACTAAGTCCGAGATGCATTTAAGTAGGGATGCTGTATTAAGATGGGAGATGAAGTAGATCAAGATTCATCTCCATGCAGCATCCCATCCATCTCGCAGCATCCTAACATATGAATTTCTATGAATTTATGAAAAATCGACTAAGTCCGAGATGGCTTTAAGTAGGGATGCTGTATTGAGATGAGAGATTTAGGAGATCAAGATTCATCTCCATGCAGCATCCCATTCATCTCGCAGCATCCTAACATATGAATTTCTATGAATTTATGAAAAATCGACTAAGTCCGAGATGCCTTTAAGTAGGGATGCTGTATTGAGATGGGAGATGTAGGAGATCAAGATTCATCTCCATGCAGCATCCCATTCATCTCCCAGCATCCTAACATATGAATTTCTTAGAATTTATGAAAAATCGACTAAGTCCGAGATACCTTTAAGTAGGGATGCTGTATTAAGATGGGAGATGAAGAAGATCTAGATTCATCTCCATGCAGCATCCCATTCATCTCGCAGCATCCTAACATATGTTTTTCTTAGAATTTATGAAAAATCGACTAAGCCCGAGATGCCTTTAAGTAGGGATGCTGTATTGAGATGAGAGATGAAGAAGATCAAGATTCATCTCCATGCAGCATCCCATTCATCTCCCAGCATCCTAACAAATGAATTTCTTAGAATTTATGAAAAATCGACTAAGTCCGAGATGGCTTTAAGTAGGGATGCTGTATTAAGATGGGAGATGTAGGAGATCAAGATTCATCTCCATGCAGCATCCCATTCATCTCCCAGCATCCTAACATATGAATTTCTTAGAATTTATGAAAAATCGACTAAGTCCGAGATGCCTTTAAGTAGGGATGCTGTATTAAGATGGGAGATGAAGAAGATCAAGATTCATCTCCATGCAGCATCCCATTCATCTCGCAGCATCCTAACATATGTTTTTCTTAGAATTTATGAAAAATCGACTAAGTCCGAGATGCATTTAAGTAGGGATGCTGTATTAAGATGGGAGATGAAGAAGATCATGATTCATCTCCATGCAGCATCCCATTCATCTCGCAGCATCCTAACATATGTTTTTCTTAGAATTTATGAAAAATCGACTAAGTCCGAGATGGCTTTAAGTAGGGATGCTGTATTGAGATGAGAGATGTAGGAGATCAAGATTCATCTCCATGCAGCATCCCATTCATCTCGCAGCATCCTAACATATGAATTTCTATGAATTTATGAAAAATCGACTAAGTCCGAGATGCCTTTAAGTAGGGATGCTGTATTGAGATGGGAGATGTAGGAGATCAAGATTCATCTCCATGCAGCATCCCATTCATCTCCCAGCATCCTAACATATGAATTTCTATGAATTTATGAAAAATCGACTAAGTCCGAGATGGCTTTAAGTAGGGATGCTGTATTGAGATGAGAGATGTAGGAGATCAAGATTCATCTCCATGCAGCATCTCATTCATCTCCCAGCATCCTAACATATGAATTTCTTAGAATTTATGAAAAATCGACTAAGTCCGAGATGCCTTTAAGTAGGGATGCTGTATTAAGGTGGGAGATGTAGAAGATCAAGATTCATCTCCATGCAGCATCCCATTCATCTCGCAGCATCCTAACATATGAATTTCTTAGAATTTATGAAAAATCGACTAAGTCCGAGATGCCTTTAAGTAGGAATGCTGTATTAAGATGGGAGATGAAGAAGATCAAGATTCATCTCCATGCAGCATCCCATTCATCTCGCAGCATCCTAACTTATGTTTTTCTTAGAATTTATGAAAAATCGACTAAGTCCGAGATGCATTTAAGTAGGGATGCTGTATTAAGATGGGAGATGGAGAAGATCAAGATTCATCTCCATGCAGCATCCTATTCATCTCGCAGCATCTTAACATATGTTTTTCTTTGAATTTATGAAAAATCGACTTAGTCCGAGATGCCTTTAAGTAGGGATGCTGTATAGAGATGGGAGATGTAGAAGATCAAGATACATCTCCATGCAGCATCCCATTCATCTCCCAGCATCCTAACATATGGTTTTCTTAGAATTTATGAAAAATCGACTAAGTCCGAGATGCCTTTAGGAAGGGATGCTGTATTAAGATGGGAGATGAAGAAGATCAAGATTCATCTCCATGCAGCATCCCATTCATCTCGCAGCATCCTAAAATATGAATTTCTTAGAATTTATGAAAAATCGACTAAGTCCGAGATGCCTTTAAGTAGGGATGCTGTATTGAGATGGGAGATGAAGAAGATCAAGATTCATCTCCATGCAGCATCCCATTCATCTTGCAGCATTCTAACATATGTTTTTCTTGGAATTTATAAAAAATCGACTAAGTCCGAGATGCCATGAAGTAGGGATGCTGTATTAAGATGGGAGATGAAGAAGATCAAGATTCATCTCCATGCAGCATCTCATTCATCTCGCAGCATCCTAACATATGAATTTCTTAGAATTTATGAAAAATCGACTAAGTCCGAGATGCCTTTAAGTAGGGATGCTGTATTGAGATGGGAGATGTAGAACATCAAGATGCATCTCCATGCAGCATCCCATTCATCTCGCAGCATCCTTTCATATGAATTTCTGTGAATTTATAAAAAATCGACTAAGTCCGAAATGCCTTTAAGTAGCGATGCTGTATTAAGATGGGAGATGGAGAAGATCAAGATTAATCTCCATGCAGCATCCCATTGATCTCCCAGCATCCTAACATATGTTTTTCTAAGAATGTATGAAAAATCTACCAAGTCCGACATTCCTTTAAGTAGGGATGCTGTATTGAGATGAGAGATGAAGAAGAGCAAGATTCATCTCCATGCAGCATCCCATTCATCTCGCAGCATCTTAACATATGAATTTCTTAGAATTTATGAAAAATCGACTTAGTCCGAGATGCCTTTAAGCAGGGATGCTGTATTGAGATGGGAGATGAAGAAGATCAAGATTCATCTCCATGCAGCATCCCATTCATCTCGCAGCATCCTAACATATGTTTTTCTTAGAATTTATGAAAAAACGACTAAGTCCGAGATGCCTTCAAGTAGGGATGCTGTATTAAGATGGGAGATGGAGAAGAAAAAGATTCATCTCCATGCAGCATCCCATTCATCTCGCAGCATCCTTACATATGAATTTCTTAGAATTTATGAAAAATCGACTAAGTCCGAGATGCCTTTAAGTAGGGATGCTGTATTGAGATGGGAGATGTAGGAGATCAAGATTCATCTCCATGCAGCATCCCATTCATCTCGCAGCATCCTTACATATGAATTTCTTAGAATTTATGAAAAATCGACTAAGTCCGAGATGCCTTTAAGTAGGGATGCTGTATTGAGATGGGAGATGTAGGAGATCAAGATTCATCTCCATGCAGCATCCCATGCATCTCCCAGCATCCTAACATATGAATTTCTTAGAATTTATGAAAAATCGACTAAGTCCGAGATGGCTTTAAGTAGGGATGCTGTATTGAGATGGGAGATGTAGGAGATCAACATTCATCTCCATGCAGCATCCCATGCATCTCCCAGCATCCTAACATATGAATTTCTTAGAATTTATGAAAAATCGACTAAGTCCGAGATGGCTTTAAGTAGGGATGCTGTATTGAGATGGGAGATGTAGGAGATCAAGATTCATCTCCATGCAGCATCCCATTTATCTCCCAGCATCCTAACATATGAATTTCTTAGAATTTATGAAAAATCGACTAAGTCCGAGACGCCTTTAAGTAGGGATGCTGTATTGAGATGGGAGATGTAGGAGATCAAGATTCATCTCCATGCAGCATCCCATTCATCTCCCAGCATGCTAACATATGAATTTCTATGAATTTATGAAAAATCGACTAAGTCCGAGATGCCATGAAGTAGGGATGCTGTATTGAGATGTGAGATGTAGGAGATCAAGATTCATCTCCATGCAGCATCCCATTCATCTCGCAGCATCCTTACATATGAATTTCTTAGAATTTATGAAAAATCGACTAAGTCCGAGATGCCTTTAAGTAGGGATGCTGTATTGAGATGGGAGATGTAGGAGATCAAGCTTCATCTCCATGCAGCATCCCATGCATCTCCCAGCATCCTAACATATGAATTTCTTAGAATTTATGAAAAATCGACTAAGTCCGAGATGGCTTTAAGTAGGGATGCTGTATTGAGATGGGAGATGTAGGAGATCAACATTCATCTCCATGCAGCATCCCATGCATCTCCCAGCATCCTAACATATGAATTTCTTAGAATTTATGAAAAATCGACTAAGTCCGAGATGGCTTTAAGTAGGGATGCTGTATTGAGATGGGAGATGTAGGAGATCAACATTCATCTCCATGCAGCATCCCATGCATCTCCCAGCATCCTAACATATGAATTTCTTAGAATTTATGAAAAATCGACTAAGTCCGAGATGGCTTTAAGTAGGGATGCTGTATTGAGATGGGAGATGTAGGAGATCAACATTCATCTCCATGCAGCATCCCATTCATCTCGCAGCATCCTTACATATGAATTTCTTAGAATTTATGAAAAATCGACTAAGTCCGAGATGCCTTTAAGTAGGGATGCTGTATTGAGATGGGAGATAAAGGAGATCAAGATTCATCTCCATGCAGCATCCCATTCATCTCGCAGCATCCTAACATATGAATTGCTATGAATTTATGAAAAATCGACTAAGTCCGAGATGCCTTTAAGTAGGGATGCTGTATTGAGATGGGAGATGTAGGAGATCAAGATTCATCTCCATGCAGCATCCCATTCATCTCGCAGCATCCTAACATATGAATTTCTATGAATTTATAAAAAATCGACTAAGTCCGAGATGCCTTTAAGTAGGGATGCTGTATTGAGATGGGAGATGAAGAAGATCAAGATGCATCTCCATGCAGCATTTCATTCATCTCGCAGCATCCTAACATATGTTTTTCTTAGAATTTATGAAAAATCGACTAAGTCCGAGATGCCTTTAAGTAGGGATGCTGTATTGAGATGGGAGATGTAGGAGATCAAGATTCATCTGCATGCAGCATCCCATTCATCTCTCAGCATCCTAACATATGAATTTCTTAGAATTTATGAAAAATCGACTAAGTCCGAGAAGCCTTTAAGTAGGGATGCTGTATTTAGCTGGGAGATGTAGAAGATCAAGATTCATCTCCATGCAGCATCCCATTCATCTCGCAGCATCCTTACATATGTTTTTCTTAGAAATTATGGAAAATCGACTAAGTCCGAGATGCCTTTAAGTAGGGATGCTGAATTGAGATGGGAGATGTAGGAGATCAAGATTCATCTCCATGCAGCATCCCATTCATCTCCCAGCATCCTAACATATGTTTTTCTTAGAATTTATGAAAAATCGACTTAGTCCGAGATGGCTTTAAGTAGGGATGCTGTATTGAGATGGGAGATGAAGAAGATCAAGATTCATCTCCATGCAGCATCCCATTCATCTCGCAGCATCCTTACATATGTTTTTCTTAGAAATTATGGAAAATCGACTAAGTCCGAGATGCCTTTAAGTAGGGATGCTGAATTGAGATGGGAGATGAAGAAGATCAAGGTTCATCTCTATGCAGCATCCCATGCATCTCCCAGCATCCTAACATATGTTTTTCTTAGAATTTATGAAAAATCGACTAAGTCCGAGATGGCTTTAAGTAGGGATGCTGTATTCCAAGTCCCATTTCATTCGTTTTTGGACCCTTGTTGCTCTATGTTTCACTAATAGCTTCGCCCACCAACATGCTGATTTTCTGTTCGTATTTTTCCTTAACAGTTCCACTCAGGACCATTCCAAATCATACCGTAACTTGTCGCTCGGTGGCAAACTGACCGAGTTATAATTCATGAAAGGTACCTCAATTTGGTACACCACGTGGTCGGCCCAAAACATAAACCGACCAAACGACCGACTTGGAGCACCCTGATCGGGTTGCTCCCTTATAATGAAATTTGCGTCTATACCCGCCCAACGTATGAATAATCTACGCCAAGTCGCTATCTCTTACCGGTCAGCCGGTATTCACCTTCCAAGGGTGATTTTGGTCAAGTGCCATTTCCTGCGACTTGGTCCCCGAATTGGACCATCATCACCTAATATCTCCGTGGTCTTTCAATTCAGCCTCATGAAACTTTCAGGGTAGATAGGTCTCCCCGAGACCTTTCCAACGATATGCCGTTTGTCTTGCTAGGCCATCTACAGCCGAAGTTATTCATGGTACTTGGTACCTTACCCTGTTTTCACCATACTTGTTCGTACTTGGGTGCAAAACATGAATCACCCATATCTCCACTTTGGGGGCCAGCTACCGCCTTGTCCCCACATACTTTTTTGTTGGTCATATTATGCACAATTTATAAATATTCTACGCCAACTTGCTACCTCGTCTCCAACTTGCCGTTATTCTTGGTTCAATTCCCATTTCATTCGTTTTTGGACCCTTGTTGCTCCATGTTTCGCTAATAGCTTCGCCCACCAACATGCTGAATTTCTTTGCGTATTTTTCCTTGATAGTCCCACTCAGGACCATTCCAAATCACACCGTAGATTGTCGCTCGGAGGCAAACTGACCGAGTTATAATTCATGAAAAGTACCTCAACCTGGTACAGCACATGGTCGGCCCAAACCGTAAACCGACCAAACGACCGACTTGGAGCACCCTGACCGGGTTGCTCCCACATAATGAAAGTTGCGTCTTTCAACGTCCAACATATAAATATTCTACGACAAGTCGCTATCTCTTATCGGTCAGCCGGTATTCACGACCCAAAGGTGAAAATGTATGGAGAGCGTTCACACAATTCCGGTTTCGTAAAATACCATATGACCCATCAGGGTCCTTTGCTTCATATAAGTTTGCCTTGCTTGGTGTGGTAACACATGAGTGTAGTTCTGACATCCCCATTTTGGGACTTAGCCGATTTTTCGACCAATACCATATGACCCATCAGGGTCCTTTGCTTCATATAAGTTTGCCTTGCTTGGTGTGGTTACATTTGAGTGTAGTTCTGACATCCCCATTTTGGGACTTAGCCGATTTTTCGATCCATCCTATATGACCCATCAGGGTCCTTTTTCTTCATATAAGTTTCCCAAGACTTAGTGCTTTTTACCTTTGGACACCAATATCACCCTTACGGGTATCTTTGATCTTCGCACCATGTATTGACCAAATGTAGGTCTTGGTATGCCAAACTTATAATTGTTCTACACCAAGTCTCTATCTTGAACCATTAAGGCTCTAACTTGCACCAATTGCTTGGTACTCTTGGTCCGTGTTTCATCGCATACTGACTTCTTGACTTAGTGCTTTTTTCCTTTGGACACCAATATCACCCTTGCGGGTATCTTTGATCTTCTCACTTTGTATTGACCGAATGTAGGTCTTGCCATGCCAAACATATAATTGTTCTACACCAAGTCTCTATCTCGTACCGCCAGCTCGGTACATTCGATAAACCTGCCCTTAAGGCACCCGGGACTTAGCCATTTTTTCACATTTTTCATGATTTTGAGGCAACTTTTCTCGACTTTGTCACCTTATATCACCAAGATCCTTTCCCTTTAGCGCTTCACTCTGTTCGTATGATATTTAGCGCTGACTATCACCTTTCTATCGCTGAGCTCAACTTCTTATTCGGTGCCATAGAGCCAGAGATATTGGGTGTATGCTGTTATAAGGGAAGTTTGTCACTTTTTCAAAGGCCCACTTTGGGACGCCCATATCTCACCTTCAGGTATCTTCGATCTTCTTGTCGTCTATGGACGAAACTTAGGTCTTGTCTTGGCCAACTTATACATGTTCTACGGCCAAGCCGTATCTCTTACCGCCAGCCCGGTATTTTTGGACTTAGTCGGATTTTCGCCTCTCGTGGTAACAATTTCTGACTTTGACTCACAATAACACCTGAACGGTCACATGCTAGCGCTTTGCTTGGCAAGAATTATAGTTAGCGCTACCTTTTCTCTTTCCATCGATACCTTGTTCGTTCCATTCCATGCCATACAGCCGAAGTTATGATGTTTCCCGTTTTCCATATCATGTGGAGCTTATGCTCTGGGAAAACCATCTAACACCTGTACCACCCTTTTGGGTACCACCGATCTCGTCACTATGTTCGGGCCAAATATAGGTTATAACATGCCCAACATATAATTGTTCTACACCAAGTCTCTATCTCTTACCGCCTGCTCGGTATTTTACTCGTAAGTCCAAATTTCACAACTTGTACTTTTTGGCCCAATGTACTCGAGTTTCAATTTTGGTAACATTTTTCGACTTTGACACTTAATAACTTCCAAATCATGCTAGTTAGCGCTTTGCTTTCTTCTAGTCGTATCTAGCGCTGGGTGTTACCTTTCCAAAACATATCCTAGCTTAACAATCCATGCCATACAGCCGGAGCTATACGGTGCACAAGTCAAATCCATTTTAGCCATGTTTCATTTTTGCCAATTTTTGACCACTCGTATCACCCTTCCAGAGTGGTCCGATCTTCTCGCTGTCTATGGACGACTTTTAGGTCTCGTAGAGGCAAACTTATAAGTATTCTACGTCAACCCGCTATCTCTTACCGCCTGCTCGGTATTCTTGGTCTTGTGTGATTTTTGGAAATTTTGGTATTATTTTTCCACTTTGTCGCTTAATAACTCAGTTTTGCTCAACACTTAGCGCTTCGGTTGTTTGGGATTATAGTTAGCGCTCGGTTCGACCTTTCCAACACTGATCTTAGCTTGTCGATCCGTTCCATACAGCCTGAGTTATTCGCGATACCGTGTTTCAACCCATTTCTCAAGTCTCGTTTTGGTCCAACTTTGAACCAGCCATATCACCCTGATGGGTACCTCCGATCTTCTCGCTCTATATTGGCCAAAGTTAGGTCTTGTGGTAACGTACTTATGATTGTTCTACGCCGTGTTCGTAGCTCTTATCGTTCGCCCGCTATTTTCGATCATAAGGTGAATTTTCGCCTCTAAACCACCATTTTTCACCTTTGCCCTCTAATATGACCGACTTGCTCAACACCTAGCGCTTCGCTTGGTAGGACACATAGCTAGCGCTCGTCAAGACCTTTCCAACGCATATCCAAGCTTTCCGATCCGAGCCATACAGCCTGAGCTATAGGCGATACCGTTTTTCCCATTTTCTTGGTCACACGCACTTTAGGGTACCCCTTTTTGCCTTTGACCCTTAATACCTCCTCCGGGTCACTAGTAGGCGCTCAGCTTGGTAGGAAACATAGCTAGAGCAGGCCTTCACCTTTCCAAAACTGCCGAAAGTGTACCGATCCGACATCTAGAACCAAAGTTATGGTCATTCCCATCATGCTCTACTTTCATGGTCAACCTCCACCAAGCACACCTAGGTTGGACCAACTTTCACCAACTCATCTCGAACCCCAAATTTGCTTCGACCTACTAGGTTTCCCTAGCAAAGTGGCCAAAACATCCATTACAACACGACTGGTCTTTCTGGTGGTCGACCTAGGCGACTTTGTTCGACGACCACCACCCCATGGAACTAAAAGACGTCCCTTGATACGGACCACCGATACATTTTCCGGCCTGTCTAAACTACACTCATCGAAATTTTTTTGGGTCCCCACCGTCATACAAGTTTGCCTAGGTCAAGTTTTTCTTCCGGATCGGCCGCGGACCTCACTTTTCATTATCTAGGGAGGCCATAGGGCCCCAAAAGGGGTTTTTTAAAATTTTCGACACTTTCGACTTTGGTCGGATTTTTTCCGATTTTGGTCCGACCTAGGGACTTGGTGGTCCAAGGAGCCTCGGGACCAAACTTTTTTCTCAGGGGTCCCTACCTCCATACAACTTTGCCTAGGTAAATTTTTTGTTCCAAATCGACCGCGGATTTCACTTTTCAATATCTGGGGCTCGTGTAGAGTCCGAATATGAGGTTTTCTCATTTTTCGACATTTTCGACTTTTTTCGACTTTTTTCGGGTTTTTCGACCTAGGGGTCCGCCGAACAAATTTTGGGTCAAAAATTTTTATTGAACTAGTCGAAAGTACGCAAAAAGATAAGACTTTTTGCCGAAGACACCATGCCCCGGAACCGACTCCTTCCCCTTCAAAATTGGGGACAAACATGATTTTTGAAACTTTTCCTTAGGGAGCCCAAGACTTAGAAAATTTTCAAATTCTCGATTTTTCGATTGCGAGCTAGCGCTTTGCGGTCTTCGGCAATGTTGTAGATCTCGACGAGATAAGACTTTTTGGTCAAGGGACATTTTGCCCTCCGACCCCTCCTTCCCCCCGCAAATCGCCCCCCAAAGTGCAATTTTTGCATTTTCACCTCTTTGCACGCACTGTTCGGCCCAAATGGCCACTTTCTATGGGTCTGAGCGCTTTGCGGTCTTCGGCAAACTTTTAGAGCGTACCAAGCCCTAATTATAATTGTTCTACACCACCTTCGTACCTCTTCATCCCTGGCCGCTATTCGCGTACCAAGGTAATTTTTGTTCATTTTGTCAACATTTTTCATCTTTGACTGCTTATATCGGCCTTGCCATGAACCGATAGCGCTTCGCTATGTTCTAACGTAAGTTGGTACTACTCAATACCTTTCCAAGTCATGTCTTAGGTTGCAATTTGCTTGCATACAGCCGGAGCTATGAGCGATACCGTAAAAAGTACCGAAACTTGGAAAAATCCTTGGATCGCCCATATCCCCCCTTTGGGGACCAGATATCGAAAAAAGTTCTTATTCAAAAAGTTGCGCCTTATCGTGTTCTAGTTATGCCTAGAACATTTCACTTCGCTAGCTGGCCTGCAACTTAGCCGTAATTGGGATTTTAGGGTGTTCTTGGAGGGCCCATTTCCTGCGACTTGGTATCTTTTGGGCCCAATGTTTCTCTAATATCTCCACGAGTTTTCCAGATAGCCTTTTCAAACTTTCAGGGTGCCTAGAACACCTCAAGACCTTTCCAACGCTATGCCGTTTGCCTCGGACATCTACAGCCAAAGTTATTCGAGGTACACGGTACCTTACCCTGTTTTCTCAGTACTTGGTCGAAAATTTCGATCAGCCATATGACCGACTTGGACAACCCTGAGCGGGTTGGCCCCATATAACTAAACTTTTGTCTCGTGGAGGCAAACTTATAAATATTCCACGTCAACTCGCTATCTCGTACCGCCTTGACGGTATACTTGGTCCAAGGGCCATTTCCAGCGACTTGGTCGCAATTTCGCTCTAAGTTTCGCTAATACCTTCGTCCGTGGACATGGTGATTTTTTGTTCGTATTTTTCCTTGATAGTCCCACTCAAGACTATTCCATACCAGAGCCAAGCGTCCCGCTAAGTGCCATACAGCCTGAGCAGTAATTCATGAAAGGTACCTCTACCAGTTTTTGCCATACTTGGGTACAAACTTTGGATCGCCCATATCTCCACTTTGGAGGCCAGCCAGCACCTTGGCCCCATATACTTTTTTGTTGGTCATACCATGCACCAAATATAATTGTTCTACGTCAACTTGCTATCTCTTCTCCAACTTGCCGTTATTCTTGGTCCAAGTCCCATTTCATTCGTTTTTGGACCCATTTTGCTATATGTTTCACTAATAGCTTCGGCCATGGACAAGCTGATTTTCTATTTGTATTTTTCCTTGATAGTCCCACTCAAGACCATTCCAAAACACACCGCAGCTTGTCGCTCGGTGGCAAACTGACCAAGTTATAATTCATGAAAGGTACCTCAACTTGGCACACCACGTGGTCGGCCCAAACCATAAACCAACCAAACGACCGACTTGGAGCACCCTGACCGGGTTGGCCCCATATAATAAAAGTTGCGTCTCTACACGCCCAACTTATGAATATTCTACGCCAAGTCGCTATCTCTTACCGGTAAGCCGGTATTCACCTTCCAAGGGTGATTTTGGTCAAGCGCCATTTCCTGCGACTTGGTCCCCGAATTGGACCATCATCACCTAATATCTCCGTGGTCTTTCAACTCAGCCTCATGAAACTTTCAGGGTAGATAGGTCTCCCCAAGACCTTTCCAACGGTGAGCCGTTTGCCTCGCTCGGCCATCTACAGCCGAAGTTATTAATGGTACTTGGTACCTTACCCTGTTTTTTCCATACTTGTTCGTACTTGGGTACAAACTTTGGATCGCCCATATCTCCACTTTGGAGGCCAGCTAGCACCTTGGCCCCATATACTTTTTTGTTGGTCATGCCATGCACCAAATATAATTGTTCTACGCAAGCTTGCTATCTCTTCTCCAACTTGCGGTTATTTTTGACTCAAGTCCCATTTCCATAGTTTTTGGTACCAATTTGCTCTATGTTTCGCTAATAGCTTCGCCCAAGGACTTTGTGATTTTTTGTTCGCATTTTTCCTTGATAGTCCCACTCAAGACTATTCCAAATCACACCTTAGCTTGTCGCTCAGTGCCATACAGCCAGAGTTTTAATTCATGAAAGGTACATCACCTTGGTACACCACGTGGTCGGTCCAAACCATCAACCAACCATATGACCGACTTCGAGTCGAGCTAGCGGCTAGGCTCAATATAATGAAATGCGTGTCTTGATGCGGGCTACTGACGGTCTGAACAATGTAGCTCGCTAGCTCGTCTCTAAACTTGTGTTTTGGTCGAATATTGGGTGTTCATGTACCACTTCGGGTAACATGGACTTTGGTGCAACTTTACCACTTGTGCACTTAATAACTTCCCGGTCATTCAAGTCTTTGCCTTCATACTTTCAGGGTAGTTAGGTCTCGTCGAGACCTTTCCATACATATGCCAAACTCATCGATCGGACATCTATAGCCCGAGTTATTCGCGGTACACCGTACCTTACCCTGTTTTTTCCTCAATTGGGTACAAACCTTGGAACACCCATATCGCCCCTTTAGAGACTAGCTGGCACGTTGGCCTCATATAATGATAAGTGCACCTCAACTAGGGCTACTGACGGTCAGAACATTTCAACTTGCTAGCTCGGGCCCACACTTGTGTTTTTCTCGAATATATGGTTCAAGTGTGCCACTTTGGGCACTTTTGGACATTTTGTCCCCACACAACTTTCTTGCCTTGGTAGATAGGGTCTTGTGATCTTGGGCAAAAAGATGCACCAAGATAAAGTCTAACTTTCGTTCTTGTACCGCAAAGCGCTATCTCAAACACCCGAGGAGATAGAAAGTGATTATGTTCGGTATATCGGTCTTCCATGGCCTACTATGGTAAACCCCTGCAGGTATGCAACCGAAGGTGCTTGGTACATGTATTTGGTGCAATATCGGTGCAAAGTAGGTGTTTCCTTGATCGGGCTATAACTTTCTTGGTTGATGTTGGATTGCTTTGCGGTCTTCGGGGGATAGTTAGGGAACATGTTGGCCAACATTTCCTTATTCCTCAGCCTGGCCGTACCTCTTACCGTCTAGGCGGTATACATGCTCTAAGTTGGAACTTGTGTTCCTTCGGGCAACTTTTCTGACTTTGACGCTTAATGACTTCCGTTCATATGCAGTCTAAGCTCTGCAACTCTCAGGAAAGCTAGTACTACTCATTTCCTTACCATATCAGTCTTTGGCTTGTCGATCCGATGTCTACAGCCTTACTTATTAACGTTCCCTGTGAAGGTAGGTTTTTGCCCATTTTCCAGTTCATGTGGTAACATTCCCGGACTTTGCCGGCTTTCTCTTCATGTGGTAACTTGCTTGCTCATGTGGTAACTTGATAGTGTATTTCTGACAGACCCAATCTGGGACTTAGCCGATTTTTCTCTTCATATCATATGGATCCTGGACTTAGCCGATTTTTCTCTTCATATTATATGGATCCATCACTAGGCCATCTTGCTTGCTTGTGTGGTAACTTGGAAGTGTATTTCTGACAGACCCAATCTCGGACTTAGCCGATTTTTCTCTTCATATTATATGGATCCATCACTAGGCCATCTTGCTTGCTTGTGTGGTAACTTGGAAAGTGTATTTCTGACAGACCCAATCTCGGACTTAGCCGATTTTTCTCTTCATATTATATGGATCCATCACTAGGCCATCTTGCTTGCTTGTGTGGTAACTTGGAAGTGTATTTCTGACAGACCCAATCTGGGACTTAGCCGATTTTTCTCTTCATATTATATGGATCCATCACTAGGCCATCTTGCTTGCTTGTGTGGTAACTTGAAAGTGTATTTCTGACAGACCCAATCTGGGACTTAGCCGATTTTTCTCTTCATATTATATGGATCCATCACTAGGCCATCTTGCTTGCTTGTGTGGTAACTTGGAAGTGTATTTCTGACAGACCCAATCTGGGACTTAGCCGATTTTTCTCTTCATATTATATGGATCCATCACTAGGCCATCTTGCTTGCTTGTGTGGTAACTTGAAAGTGTATTTCTGACAGACCCAATCTGGGACTTAGCCGATTTTTCTCTTCATATTATATGGATCCTGGACTTAGCCGATTTTTAGGTTATTATATATGGATCCTGGACTTAGCCGATTTTTCTCTTCATATAATATGGATCCAGGACTTAGCCGATTTTTCCCTTCATATAATATGGATCCGGGACTTAGCCGATTTTTCTGTTCATATAATATGGATCCGGGACTTAGCCAATTTTTCTCTTCATGTGGTAACGTATGCCAATCGCTCACAAGTCATGGGATAAGGGTACTTGTGTTCTTCAATCTTCTAAGTCCCGCACGGGGACATCGTGATCGCCCCAAGTCCGGAATAGCGCCAAGTCAAGCCCCACGGTGGCCGTGCAGGACCTGTTAGCGGCGGCCCCACTGACAGCACTAATCCGGACTTAGAAATTATATCTTTCTAATCGAACACCACACACGCAACACCACCATACCACCATCTCCTTGCAAGTACCTAAGTACCCGCAACTCCATGGTGAAGGCAATGTCACTCCATCACCAACCTCTTTGCACTGCAAGCACTTGCGTACCCACAACACTCCGAAGAAGGCAACGGCGCGCGATGCTCGACTCCACACACCACACCACACCACACCACCGATGGCCAGCCAGCCAGCCAGCCCAGCTAAGGGCTAACCCACCAACCAACCACCAATGGCCTAGGCCAGCCGGATCCCACCTTCAAGTCCAAGCACAGCCAAGTGCAAGTACCGCCAAGTGTTCACCAACCAACCATCACACTAGGTCAGCCGGCCGGTACCCACCTTCAAGTGCCATTACCCTCGGGTGCAAGCTCAATCAAGTGTTAACCAACCAACCCGGCCAA